>NC_089815.1:3636154-3678654 GCF_029633855.1 Hoplias malabaricus | reverse complement strand
ACACACTGCAAGTCAAAGCTCACTAATCAGAATCACACTCGTTCTCAGATCCTGTGCAATGCAGTTTGGAATCTGCTCATCTTAGAGGAGAAATACGTTTCTTTTACCAATAAAAACAGCAGACGATGTTTAAAAATGTGATGAACTATTCGTTTTATGGCTTATCTATTGAGTAACTTCAGCAATCACATTGTTTTTGTTTTATTCTCCATATGTATTCATCCTTACTCAGCACATCTGTCTCGATAAAACCGACCACAAACGACCACAACCACCACTAAACTAAGTCAAACAAACAGACACGGGATCAAAACGTTGGTATGCTTTCTCCAACCACCTGCATGAGTCTTGACCTTGCCTTAAACTTTGGATGCGCAGCTGAATTCACTTAAAACACTCACACTACTGAACACAGACGAGATAAAGGCCAGAGAGTGGCTTGTACACGCTGCTCTATTACAACTTAAAACTCAAGTGTTGTGAAGATGAATGATGTGACCGCAGCTGTCCCACAGACGTCCGCCGCTGTCTCCCTCTCTGCCCCAAGAAGCCCAAAGTTTTACTGTAAGTGTGCTTTGATTGCTAAGGGTTTACACATGGAGCTCGTATGCAGAGTCTCGTATGAACGCCCTGTCTTTCAGTCTGCTGTAAGGAGTCAGTGGTTTGGCTTATTTTCAGCAGCTTTGCAGTTTCATCCCTCTGCTATTGAACCTAATGAAGAACATGTCCCTTCTGAAGGGACCGGTCTGCTTAATCCTAGTCAGCGACTCAGATACTCAGACAAATAAGTCATCAGACGCTACGCCACCCCAAGCAGAGCTTCCTCTCCCACAGTAACTACTGGACCACACTGATAAAATACATTACCATAACATTTCAGGTTCACAGTGTGCCTTTAAATCATGCAGTAATGATGTTAATGAACTTAGCATGAACAGACGTAGGGGCGGCTCGGTGGCGCAGCAGGTAGGTGTCGCAGTCACACAGCTCCAGGGACCTGGAGGTTGTGGGTTCGATTCCCGCTCCGGGTGACTGTCTGTGAGGAGTGTGGTGTGTTCTCCCTGTGTCCGCGTGGGTTTCCTCTGGGTGACTGTCTGTGAGGAGTATGGTGTGTTCTCCCTGTGTCTGCGTGGGTTTCCTCCGGGTGCTCCGGTTTCCTCCCACAGTCTAAAAACACACTTTGGTAGGTGGATTGGCGACTCAAAAGTGAGTGAATGTGTGTGTGTCTGTGTTGCCCTGTGAAGGACTGGCGCCCCCTCCAGGGTGTATTCCTGCCTTGCGCCCAATGATTCCAGGTAGGCTCTGGACCCACCGTGACCCTGAATTGGATAAGGGTTACAGATAATGAATGAATGAATGAATGAACAGACGTAGCGCAAACAGCAGCAGGTGTATTCAGATTTATCAGTTGTGTCAACAATGGGTAAAAAATGTACAAGGATTTATTCTGAAAACGATGGTATTTTATCTGCAATTTACAATAATACTATCGTTCTGTTCTGACTCCAACATGTATAATATGGTCTAGAGCATCACTGTCAAACAAATCCGTGCTGACAAATCTCCATCTTGTTGTTTTAAAGTTGTCCTGTCCTATATAAACACTGCATTAGAATTTCATAACAGATAAAATATTTAGTTTTTATGCTCTTCCTGTGAGGTAGCCATTTTGGGTGAGTATTTGAGGATGTTACGTACCTTGCAGTGTTGATTTAAACAAATGTATCCTGTTCAAACCATGTATTGTATGACGCTAGGCAGCCAACCCCTTCTTAGTAATACTAGGGGGGGTGGGGGGGTTCTGCCACAAAGCATTTGTCTGAGAGACGTAGGATTCTATCTGGACTGAGTGGGATAGTGGTGGTTTGTATTTGCTGGGAACAAATTCATGGCTTGCTGCTGTCAAAAGTTCTTTAAGACTTGGCAGAGGATCATCCAGTTACAGCATCCCTTCAGGAATTAATTAAGTCCTGAATCAAAGCGTGCCAAGAGGTGCTATGGATACCCGTCACATTTGATAGCGAGGCGAGCGGATGGTGCCCCTAGTGGGGCGCGGACCTTTGATTTCGCAGTGTCTCTCAGTGCGTGTGATGTCCTTTCATGAGACAGCGCCTCTCTGATTTCATTCACTGTAATTAGATGGTGCTTGATGCCTGATTGTCTCCAGTCGATGAGGGCTCTCCTCATCCCTCAGATAAGACTCTTCCCTGGAGCCCCGGAGCTGACTCTTCACTCAAATCTCACCAAGTACTGCTGAATTAGCTACATATGGAAATGAAGCATCATTTTTATTCCATCTTAGTAGATGGCTGCACAATATAGCATTCATTAAAAGAGCCTTGAATAAAACTACGAATATACCGATAGTTTTTACTCTACAACATCGCAGACTAGAAACTTCAAGCCAGGTGAGTTGCTCACTGTAGGAATATAACCACTTTTGTAATTATTAGTAAAGCTCCATGCTTCTCGCTCCTGGGCTCCCACACTGAACTGAGCTGTGGCTCATTATTGGTTAAAGGAACAGGCGCTGAAACTGGCTGTTTAAGAAGGGACAGCTCTGCTGTGGTGTTAGACCCTTGTGGTATTATGACCAAGACCCCAGAACTGTGTTCAAATACATTATGCCCCCTTTAACGCCTCTAATGTTGAATTTATAAATGCTTCTGAATAAGATCCACAATGAATCTCAGTGAATTGCTTGCTTTACATGACACTGATAAAAACAGACAAAGTGCAAAGCTTGCTCTAACATTTCTTCTCCAAACCAAAGCCTCACAGCTTCAGAAAAGCCTTCCCCAGTGCATCATCTCATTCTTTCTTCCCCGAGTCATCTCTCTTCAACAGGCTCTTCTCCCACTTCATTAAAGAGCCCTATTCTAATGTCTCTGACACTGTATGAAAAACTGCTTCTTTTAAATTCCTTCGCAACTTTTGTTCCATGATCTGTGCAGCTTTCCTGGAGTGACTTCACGTACAACGCCCATGATCAGACGTAAAACATATTGGACTGTCACTGTTAATAAAAAACTGACAAAATTGTTTTAAAGGAGCAGTAAGTCATTTTCTCTCATGAATCAGCCTCCATTCTGTCATCATCTAGTGCCCTGGTTTATGTGGGGATCTGTTATCCAGAGCACAAACCTGTTTATTTACGACTACAAAGCATTTAGATTCATCACACGTGAATTGTGCTTCGTAGAATACATGTGAAAATGATAAAGAATCACTTTCATAAAGAGTATTTTTTACTTTTTCTTCGGGTTTTAATTGGGTTTGTGGTATAAACTTATGTAGATTAACTTGACTTGACAATATGAATTTACGTAAGAAGTATATTTTCCTGAACTGCTATTCTTAAAACATTATCCTCAAACGTTCCCCTTTGACATAAACTCACGTTGCGGTGCCCTTGTCTAGTACAAGATCCTGAGATCCATATGGAGTGTATCTAAGTCTCTTTGATGACCATTCCCACGTGACCAGGAATCCTGTACACCAGGAGTGAAGAGAGAGAGAGAGAGAGAGAGAGAGAGAGAGAGAGAGAGAGAGAGAGAGAGAGAGAGAAAATCACCCGAGGACAAATCAGCAGAGAGATTTCTCAGAGCAGACAAGAAAACAAAAATATTAGTGTTCCGCTGGTCTGGGTTTATGGAGGCAATTAAGCGTGTTTGCTCTTTGGAGAGATAGAAATAACTCTTAGCATGGCAGAGTTCTGTCTGGTTTAAAAAAATTAAATAAAATAAATGGTAATTTAACGCTGGATGTTCAATATCAGGACAGAAATTCACGTTTTTATTGGGAGTATATTTTTTAAACCTGATGTTTAAGATGCTGCTTTGAGTGCAGTTTACTCCCTTAAAATTACACCAAAGGAAAACGTACCCCGTAGTGTAAACATATAGTAACCGGGCAGAAACTTACTGTTTATTTAAATAAACAGTAGCTTTAAATGAGAAAGCAAAGCCATCTTTAATTTTAACGTAAGTTAATGTAATGTGATTTTATTCCCACTCTTACTAGAGCATTTATGGACTATTCTTTATGAAAGAAAGTTACCCACAACGCCCAGGAAGAAGAAAATGTAAAAAAAATAGATTTTATTTTCTATAGAAGCAATATATTCTGTAAAAACCCGAATACAATGTGAAGTTGATATTTCACTGTCATCAGCAGTGTTATAGATGACAGCACTGCTATGAAATATTGATCAAATACCGTTCATCTGAAGATATATCACTAAATACTCAGCCAATGAAAAAAACCTCAGTGAGAAACTATTCACCGCTGAAGATAATTAGGTCAATATGGCAATGAAAAACGATGCAACTCGAGATGTTTTCTAGCCCATTTTCTCAAAATCAGCTTGGTGTAACATAACACAGATTTTCAGGGGTCACCGCTTCCATTGAGATGCCAGAATGGAGGGACTTCTCAAGAGGTCAACTCCCCTCGGATTCCTCCACATATTGAAGAGGTCCGACTTCATATACTGCAGTGAGAAAGACCATTGTGCTCAGTAGTAAAAAAAAAAAACGAGAGAGAGAGAGAGAGAGAGAGAGAGAGAGAGAGAGAGAGAGAGCGCAGTGTCTCCTTTGCTCAAGGATCAATGACTCATAGAAATATACGGTTACTAGCAAAACTTGGAAGGGATTCATAGGAGACCGCTAAGACTTGGAGAGGTTTGTGTTTATCATCGTGAAAAGTGACTGTTTATTGAAGCCTATTGCGATGATTGGGAAGGAAAAAAAAAAAGAATTTGAGTTTCATCAAAGGTCAGGAACCTCACGCTGCAGTTTTGTGGCATCTATGACATCCTCAACACACTCTGTTCCCTGCAGAAGAACATTGGCGGAGTGGATCTCTCTGTATAAACGTGTATCCTGGATTAGCTGTTGAAGTGTTGCCGTGTTTGAAGAAGTCAGTATCTCACTCTCTCTATTTTTTAACTTCTGAATCCTCCCCGTGGGGAGCTTCACGCACATTTTGAAGCAGGCCGCTCCAATCGCTCCGCTTCCTGCCAGCTTAGCCTAGGAGCACTGCTATTTTCCTTCTTCCCTCACAAGCATTTTGCTTCATTAAATCCGCCACCATTGGGTGCAGAAGAAAGGGAGAGGGCCGCTGAAGGCTGGGCCGAGGAAAGGACGTGTGAAAATGGCCGGCGAAAGGCTCCAGGGGAGATGAAAGGGGCACTGCCCGTCACGCGGCTTGCAGGCCGATGACCGCAAGCTCCAGCGGGCCTGAATAATCTGAATGGCCTGTCGTTCTTTCACATCCTTTCAACCTCTTCAGCCTGACTGCTGGAACTCTTCATAGCGGACAATGGGAAATGCACTAAAACTTTTTTTCTTATGCTAATGCCTGTGACCGGGCCCTTGCATGGGGAAAAAAAAAAAAACAAACCCAAGAAAAATCTCTCCCACCAACTCTTTTTGCCTCTTCCCCTTCCAGGATTTAAATGGGCCAATTAGAGCTTTTTCCTGCTTCTTCTGCCTCCTTGTCAGCTACATTTCTGAGCACACAGGCCTTTCATTCAGGTCCCAGTGAATCATTTTCTCTCTCTTACTTTGTCTCGCTCTCCTTTTTTCCCCCCTCCTCGCCACCTTTATAGGATGACCGCACTGCACAGATACCATAACACAACAAAGCACACTTATTATCAGGCCCATTTCCCAGATTCACACTGAAGGACTGCAACTCGAAGCCCCTACAGTAAACAGGAATGGGGGGAAATAAGCTACAAAGAGTGTGAGAGGAAGAGCAAACATCAGGCCTTTCAACTTTCACCAGCCCTGGCGCATTCGAACACTTCCGCACGCAGCAGCCGAGTTAATTAGCTTTTGTTTCTCCGTTAACAAACTGCAGCCAACCCTCCAAAGCCTGTTGAGCTTAATTTTAATAAAACACAATAAAAAAAGTTCCTGGCTTTAATCAGTGCAGTTTAGCCTTCACTTTGTGTTGCATTGTTTTAATGTCATCTAATGAGCCCAAATCTTTCATAAATATTAATGCACGCTTAGAAATTAAAATAAATACTCTGTGAGAATTAAAACTAAAAAGCTGTTCAAACGTGGAACTGTCCTATTAAAGTTTAAAGAGCTTTTATGTTTTCAGTATCAGGAAGAAACCCTATATAACACGACATAGTTTACGGCCCCCAAAACTCGAATAAAACCAAATCCACCGTTAAAACTGAAATCTTTTGGAGTCAGATTGTTCTAATGGGGCTGAAACATTGCACCTTTCTGACCACTTCGTGTCCAGTTTGGATCAAGTTGCAGAACAGAAGAGAAAAACTAGCTAAACTAGAAAATAGTTGAAATTCCAACGTGAAGTCTGAAAGTGCACGAGTTTAGCAGCGGCTCTGTTGCCTTTATCCCACACCATCACTGCTGTTGATGTATATATGAGTGTGTGTGTGTGTGTGTGTATTTGTTAAAACCTGACAATTTCATTTTTCCAGCTGGACAGTAGGGATAAAAACATCTGGGGTTAATTTATTTGGGGGAAAACTAATGTAATAGTTTCAATCAGGGTTCTGAATTGTAGCAGGGCGTCTTGGCAAGACCCGTGACCAGGTGTACGGTCAACAAGGTGGCCACTACTAGCAAATCTGTTATAAATTTAATACTTACCCATTATATATAATAACCACAGCAAACAGTAAACCAACTTAATATTAAAGAAAGTGATCAAACATTTAGGGCCCTTGACTTACAGACATTTTTGATGACTGTTTCAAAACATTGTGTAATCTGTGAAATTAAATATCACTGTTAATTCAGACCATACCGAGGCTTTCTTTCTATAACATTTATATTTCCTGTTATACATTAAATATAGATATGTTGCTGCTTTTCAGAAGTGTCCAACAACTCATTGTGAAGGGCCTCAGAAATAACCATTAAACCAAAAAGTATTTTTTTATTAAAAACAATTTTGTAAAGTTATACTATAACCGACATTCACCTGTTTACAGTTTACACCCCAAAGAAGGAATTTAATATCAAACACGACGATTCCTTCATAAAGAGAACATTCACCTCTTTTTTTTAATAAAACATTTCCAGAATTTTTTATCCAAAAAGCAAAGGTTCTCGTCAAATTTTTGTTTTTCACCCTTTGGTATTATATAGGGTCCCAGGACCCCCTCAGTCCAACCTCTGCTTTCAGTTTTTGAAAAATGCAGCCGTTAAAACCGTTACACGGTGTAACCGTTTCTCCTAAAGCACAACAGTGGACTTACTTTTACGACACACTTTATAACGTCAGCCCCGTCGTCCCGCTGCGGTCTTCTTCCCAAAACACGACTCGAAATGGAGGTCTTCTTCAGAGGAAAGTTTCTTGGCGGTGGAGGGACATCCCCCAGAGCTCCAGACGAGAGGAATCCATGGAAAACCAAGTCCAAACTTCAGCGAAACGCAAAGAGAACGTTAATAACGCACACGACGCCAACGTTACTCAGCGGCTTCCACTGGGGCACTCCGGCTTTCTCTCACGGCTTCATTCAGAAAGTTCGCCGGAGCTTCGTCTGAACTTTGGCGAGGCATCACTGAGCAAAACCCCGCGAACTGAACTTCCCCGCGCGACTTCAGCGTCAGCAGCGTGCTCGCGCAGAGAGGATCACAGAAACCCGACGGACAGTTTGAACTCTTAACGGTCTTTACCGAGGACAGTTTACGACGAGTACCACAAACCGATCTGATTTCATCTCTCTCTCTCTCTCTCTCTCTCTCTCTCCCCTTCACACACACTCTCACTCTCTCTCTCTCTCTCTCTCTCTCTCTCTCTCTCTCTCTCCAGATGGGTTGGGCTAGAAAACTTTTCAACTTTTACGTCGTGGCTCATCTGTCAGAACCTGGTATATCCTCACTGTACTCAACAGAGACAGTCGTGCGCTAAAGTTTGCGCTAAAGTCAAATGACCGACTCCGTTGTTTAAAAGTAACAGCAGTATAATGTAACTGTCCACTTCACGTAACCTGTGCTGTCGGGAATTTTTGATCACTTAAAGTCAACACGTCGACGTATTGCAGTGTGTGTGTGTGTATGTGTGTGTGTGTTGATGATGATGATGATGATGATATGCTGGTAATGTTTTAATACAGAGAGTATTTTCCCCACTATTTAGGTTCAGATCCATATCATTTTAGACAGGCGCGTGGGATACAGCAGCTCTAAAAAAAGGCTTAAGTCATAGTCAACAATTTCATGGTTTCTAACGTCACAAAACTCAATAATCTACAAACATATCTTTATTACTGACCATAATTTACAGTAATATTTGTTAGGACAGGGGCTATGAGGTCTAGTGTGTACATGACGTTAATCACGTTTTTATCTAACATGCTTTGCCCGGTCAAATGACCGATTATTATCATCATTATTATTATTATTATTAAAACACATAAGTTATTTCTATGGAGTTTTGCATGTCATCATTATTTTGCAGTAAAGACAATCTAAATTTGACCGCAAATATTTAATACTGTAATTGATCACGTTAAATTTGTAAATCGTTTTTTGTTGTTGTTTTTGTTGTTTTTGTGTGTGTCAATGTGCTGTTTTTAGTTTTTATAAAGAATATTCTAACGTCCTCAAAACACTTATTATTGGTAGTAAATGATTCTGAAATGGCAACAAAATGCCTGTTTATTCTCTAGGTCTTATTTGTATCTGAAGTTCCTCATTGGTGGGTATCGAATATCCATCTCCAAAGAGAAGAACTCAACGCTGGAACATAATTGTAAATGAGCTGTACTTACAGTAAATGTATGTTTTTAGGTGTATTTGGGCTTTTAATGACGAAATCCGAAATAAATTACTGTAAAAATAAGGCGGAAATATAAATATCACTGGGTTGAAATAAATGAATGAATGCTTTATGTTTTGTAATTGATTGTGTGTATTGTCTGGTGTGTGAGTGTGAGTGTGAGATAATAATAAATAAAATAATAGTATATGCCCCTATGGAGCTCATCTTAATGGTGAGATGAACCATTTACTTCTTCTTCTGCTCACACAGACACCTAAACTATGTATTATTATGTTACTATTATAATAAATCAGGCAATAGTCAAACCAAAATCTTGTCAAAATTGAAGTCTGAGTAAGACAAGTGAAGTAAAACACGAGCAGAACATAAGTCAAGTTTTGTGGGACATAATTAATTTAATACGACACTGATATTTATTACATGGTAATTCCTTTTTAGGACTGGAAATTCAATACAAATACAATTTAATTAATAATAAATTAATGGCGATATATATACTGTAAGCCGTATGCTTGAATGAGCGAGTGGTTGAATCGACTCCTGGAGCTGAAGCCTCCCTGTCCAGTGGAACTGAAGCGCACTCTGCCATCTACTGGACACCTCTCAAACTGCAGAGTGGACAGACAGGAATCCGCTGAAAAAATGATTCGATTAATCACGATAGACTATCAGTGAAAGCGTGTTGTGCTCTGATAACGGTGATTAGATGAGTGTAAACTGCAAATAATACCGCTCCGAGAATTAGCAGAAGGATTAGGCTGTGGAATAGCGTTCTCTAGCGTGGAACTCCTTTATTAATGTCCTTATTTATTTCAGAAGAAATACTGGCTAAATACCAGAATACAGAATATAGCTAAACTGATTAGGATTAAAGGTTAAACCTCTCTCTCTCTCTCTCTCTCTCTCTCTCTCTCTCTCTCTCTCGCTTTCTCTCTCTCTCTCTTTCTCTCTCTCTCTCTCTCTCTCTCTCGCTTTCTCTCTCTCTCTCTTGCTTTCTCTCTCTCTCTCTTTCTCTTTCTGTCTCTCTCTCTCTCTCGCTTTCTCTCTCTCTCTCTTGCTTTCTCTCTCTCTCTCCCTCTCTTTCTCTCTCTCTCTCTCTCTCTCTCTCTCTCTCTCTCTCTCTCTCTCTCTCTCTTTCTCTCTCTCTCTCTCTCTCTCTCTCTCTCTCTCTCTCTCTCACTCTCTCTGTGCGTGTGTGTAAGACATGTTTAAAGTTTGTGTTATGGTTGGAGTTAGGATTATTGAATAAATCGATACAAAACGTCCCCACTATTTACAGATGTGTGTGTGTCTCCATCTAGTGGACGGTGCCGTGTGGTGCTGCTTTTTTAAATATTTGAACTTCAACGTTTCCTTTATTTTGCAAAAGTAGCCTTTATCAATCAAAACAAATTAAACGGTAAAATCTCTAAAAATGGAAATATAATCCGAAGTTTGAATTTAAATCCCTCGTGTTGTAGCTCAGAATGAAGATTAAAATTCTCTAATCCCATCTGCATTTGTGATCATTTGAACTACTACTGAATTTTTCGTTTATTCAGAGATTTAGAAGTTTTCCAGTAATCAGTTCCTAAGCACGGGCTTGAACCTGAACAGACCTCAGAGACACAGCTGTGTAAATCCACACCTGAAGCTCATTAATTTCCCACCTGTTTTGGTCCTCCACCTATTTTCAGACTGCACTTGTTTTCATCTCGTTTTTTTTTTTATGGAAGGAAAACTGTCTCATCACACTTTGAAATATTACCACCTTTGAATTTGTAGCACTGAATGTTTTTTGCATTGAAATTATGCGTCTGAATATAAGTGCTCTTGAATAGAACTTATGAATTTTCCAGAACACGTTTTCACTGTTAATATTCAAGGTTTATAAATTCAGATAAAAAAAATCAAGCTTAAAAAAATTCAAACAATATATTTCTAAGTTCAACAGACGAAATTCAGATTCCAAAATACGAGTTACAAAATATTCAGATACACATCCGGGACCCCAAGGATGAGCAATCGATTCATTAGGATTTTCTCTTTCACCTTAAACGAACACAACTTCCACGCTCCGGGTGACTGTCTGTGAGGAGTGTGGTGTGTTCTCCTTGTGTCTGCGTGGGTTTCCTCCGGGTGACTGTCTGTGAGGAGTGTGGTGTGTTCTCCTCGTGTCTGCGTGGGTTTCCTCCGGGTGACTGTCTGTGAGGAGTGTGGTGTGTTCTCTCTGTGTCCGCGTGGGTTTCCTCCAGGTGGCTGTCTGTGAGGAGTGTGTGTTCTCTCTGTGTCCGCGTGGGTTTCCTCCGGGTGACTGTCTGTGAGAAGTGTGGTGTGTTCTCCCTGTGTCTGCGTGGGTTTCTTCTGGGTGACTGTCTGTGAGGAGTGTGGTGTGTTCTCTTTGTGTCCGCGTGGGTTTCCTCCGGGTGACTGTCTGTGAGGAGTGTGGTGTGTTCTCCCTGTGTCTGTGTGGGTTTCCTCCGGGTGACTGTCTGTGAGGAGTGTGGTGTGTTCTCCCTGTGTCTGCGTGGGTTTCCTCCGGGTGACTGTCTGTGAGGAGTGTGGTGTGTTTTCTCTGTGTCCGCGTGGGTTTCCTCCAGGTGGCTGTCTGTGAGGAGTGTGTGTTCTCTCTGTGTCCGCGTGGGTTTCCTCCGGGTGACTGTCTGTGAGGAGTGTGGTGTGTTCTCCCTGTGTCTGCGTGGGTTTCTTCTGGGTGACTGTCTGTGAGGAGTGTGGTGTGTTCTCTTTGTGTCCGCGTGGGTTTCCTCCGGGTGACTGTCTGTGAGGAGTGTGGTGTGTTCTCCCTGTGTCTGTGTGGGTTTCCTCCGGGTGACTGTCTGTGAGGAGTGTGGTGTGTTCTCCCTGTGTCTGCGTGGATTTCCTCAGGGTGACTGTCTGTGAGGAGTGTGGTGTGTTCTCCCTGTGTCTGTGTGGGTTTCTTCTGGGTGACTGTCTGTGAGGAGTGTGGTGTGTTCTCTTTGTGTCCGCGTGGGTTTCCTCCGGGTGACTGTCTGTAAGGAGTGTGGTGTGTTCTCCCTGTGTCTGTGTGGGTTTCCTCTGGGGGACTGTCTGTGAGGAGTGTGGTGTGTTCTCCCTGTGTCTGTGTGGGTTTCCTCCGGGTGACTGTCTGTGAGGAGTGTGGTGTGTTCTCCCTGTGTCTGCGTGGATTTCCTCAGGGTGACTGTCTGTGAGGAGTGTGGTGTGTTCTCCCTGTGTCTGTGTGGGTTTCTTCTGGGTGACTGTCTGTGAGGAGTGTGGTGTGTTCTCTTTGTGTCCGCGTGGGTTTCCTCCGGGTGACTGTCTGTAAGGAGTGTGGTGTGTTCTCCCTGTGTCTGTGTGGGTTTCCTCTGGGTGACTGTCTGTGAGGAGTGTGGTGTGTTCTCCCTGTGTCTGTGTGGGTTTCCTCCGGGTGACTGTCTGTGAGGAGTGTGGTGTGTTCTCCCTGTGTCTGCGTGGATTTCCTCAGGGTGACTGTCTGTGAGGAGTGTGGTGTGTTCTCCCTGTGTCTGTGTGAGTTTCTTCTGGATGACTGTCTGTGAGGAGTGTGGTGTGTTCTCTTTGTGTCCGCGTGGGTTTCCTCCGGGTGACTGTCTGTAAGGAGTGTGGTGTGTTCTCCCTGTGTCTGTGTGGGTTTCCTCTGGGTGACTGTCTGTGAGGAGTGTGGTGTGTTCTCCCTGTGTCTGTGTGGGTTTCCTCCGGGTGACTGTCTGTGAGGAGTGTGGTGTGTTCTCCCTGTGTCTGCGTGGATTTCCTCAGGGTGACTGTCTGTGAGGAGTGTGGTGTGTTCTCCCTGTGTCTGTGTGGGTTTCTTCTGGGTGACTGTCTATGAGGAGTGTGGTGTGTTCTCTTTGTGTCCGCGTGGGTTTCCTCCGGGTGACTGTCTGTGAGGAGTGTGGTGTGTTCTCCCTGTGTCTGTGTGGGTTTCCTCTGGGTGACTGTCTGTGAGGAGTGTGGTGTGTTCTCCCTGTGTCTGTGTGGGTTTCCTCCGGGTGACTGTCTGTGAGGAGTGTGGTGTGTTCTCACTGTGTCTGTGTGGGTTTCCTCCGGGTGACTGTCTGTAAGGAGTGTGGTGTGTTCTCCCTGTGTCTGTGTGGGTTTCCTCCGGGTGACTGTCTGTGAGGAGTGTGGTGTGTTCTCTCTGTGTCTGTGTGGGTTTCCTCCGGGTGACTGTCTGTGAGGAGTGTGGTGTGTTCTCCCTGTGTCTGTGTGGGTTTCCTCTGGGTGACTGTCTGTGAGGAGTGTGGTGTGTTCTCCCTGTGTCTGTGTGGGTTTCCTCCGGGTGACTGTCTGTGAGGAGTGTGGTGTGTTCTCTCTGTGTCTGTGTGGGTTTCCTCCGGGTGACTGTCTGTGAGGAGTGTGGTGTGTTCTCCCTGTGTCTGCGTGGGTTTCCTCCGGGTGCTCCGGTTTCCTCCCACAGTCCAAAAACACACGTTGGTAGGTGGATTGGCGACTCAAAAGTGTCCGTATGTGTGAGTGTGTGTGTGTTGCCCTGTGAAGGATTGGCGCCGACACTGAAATTAAAGAGATAATATCCGCGGAAGGAAGCTAAACGTGTAGTTTTTCCACGGTATGGAAGTTGTGTTCGTATTTCAGTGCTACAAATTCAAAGGTAGTAATATTTCAAAGTGTGATGAGATTTGCTTCCATACACCCGTTTTTGTTTTCCACCTAAATATGTGTCGACCCCTAATATCCGCAGTATACTCAGGGTGACCCTCTTCTCCAGGGCTGATTTAAATTAGAGCCGCATGGTCCAACTGCTGCCTCTAGGTGATTCTGCTTCACTTTTCTAATGACCACTGAGCAGCTGTGCTCTGTAGTTGACCTGGGTTTAAGACGTGATATCATCACACTCAGAGCAGCACCAGTGTAATGTAATGGCGCCTTTCCACTGCATGTAGCCTAAGTGTGAGTCCTGAAGGGTGGAGTACACCACGACATCATTCACACAGAACACCAGACAGGAGACAGTACTAAAATGCAAAAGTATGTGAACTTAAAAATGATGCAGCTGTGCTGTAAAACTCATGGCACACGTCTCCATTCAAAACTCTGTCTGACCATATGACCATGTCAGAGGGGTTCAGAGTGGTACAGTTGTTGCTTTACAGCAGAAGCTGTCAATTTGAGTCTGTAGCGCAGATTTAGATGGAGATTGGAGAGTGTTTCCCCCCCAGGTGCTTGCTGAAAGCAGTAGAGGTTTTACTAGTAATGAGGAGATGGGGAAAGAGTGAGGGAGTTGAGGAAGGTGGAGGAAGCAGAGCAGGACATTTTCTGTCCAGGTCGTTGTTCCCAGGGAATAAGTGGACACAGTTCTACCTCATATACCAATATATTTTGATATAAACAATCGTTAGAAATATCTTTTCAACCCCGTGTCCTTGAATTCATATTTTGTTTTGTATTATTTGTTTACAACGCGCATTTATGTATGAACACATTTCGCCAACCAATGCATGGGTTTCCTCTGTTGTAGTTCGTGGAGTGTCCTCTAGGGGGAGGCACAATAATATAAAAAACTCAGTTTAGCAATAGACAGGTTATTTCAAGTCATTGAAGAGTTAAACCCACAAAAATGGCCTTGTAAAAGTGCTAACTTTTACATACTTAATGCTATACAACTTAATGCTAACTAATAAATGGTTTTATTCACAATGTATTACGTGTTACGTGTTACGTGATTGTAACCTCTTTGCTAAGACATTGTTATGACACTGAACACGAAATTTGTAGATAATTATGTAGATGACACTCACATAGTGTTAATTTAAAATTGCTAGCATTTAATTCTTAGAGCTTCTAGATAATATCAAGTGACATCTGGAGTTGAGTGATTTAAGGAGTCATTAAAAAGCAGCATACAATATTTAACACACATATATCTCATTAATTTTACTGTTTTTTCACTCTATCAAAGTGCAGTTGACATGAGGTGAAGAATTCAATTGCTTTGAATTGTTGTAGAATGAACAAACGGCAGCCATTTTGTGACTATATATGATTCAAATGTAATAACGTAATAGCATGTGTAATTAGCGATTATATAGTTATGTATGTTAGCATTCAGTTTACTTTGTGTACCAGTACCTGCACTGTTGAACGTTTCCCAATTTGTTTCACCGATGAATGTGTGGAGAAAGTTTTTCATGGAGCAAAACAAGACTTTTGTTCAAATTCACCTTATAATGCAACAGCTACACTTGAACCTCCAACAACACACACCGCATAGATAGAATGTTTGGAATCTTCACTTTCAGAAGACTTTCCCTCTGGACTGTGAATTGTGGTGACTGGAAACAAATCTCTAAGCATTTGGCATCCACCCTCTAGACGTTGAAGTTAAAGCTCTAGTAAACCCCCCGCCCCCCTCAGCATTTGTTAGCATAAGCTTGGGAAACAGGCCCCACAAAAGAGGCTTAAAAAAGCCTTCCGGTCCATTTTACTGGAGGGGTCAGTAACAACTAAGGGTCATTGTCATGGGACGTTAAACCTGGTGTATTTTAATGGCGACTTCACAGAGCTCAAATGGCAAGGTCAATCACAGCTCAAAGTCAACATGAGCACTGGCCCTTGATCATGTGACTTACAACTACAGGACTGCACTCAACACAGGTGTTGTTGCTTGGCTAAAAACAAATCCTACAAAATCAGATCCTACAAAATTTCTCTCTCTCTCTCTCTCTCTCTCTCTATGTCTAATGCATATGCATTTTGTTTTCTTACAGTTCAGTGCTAGATCATCTATTAGCATATGTTTGAGAGGCCTCTAGGGGCCAGTAGAGAGCTGCAGTCGCAGGGTCCTGCAAGACATTGAACTTGAGCGCCCAAATGGATTAGAGAGATTCCAAAGGAAAAATAATATTTTAAAAAATCAGTTTCAGTTTCAGCAATAAAAGGTAGCAGTATCACAAAAGAGGTTTCCCAGAATCTCTGACCCAGGTTAAGGTGAGTCCCCTTTTTTTAACTGAAATCTAGTCTAGGATTTATGTCCAAAAGTTCCTAACAAATCCAAATAGCCCAAATAATTTCTGTAAATACACATCATATTAACTCTCCTCAAACCACAGCCAGGTCTTAACAGAGGTCTAATAGAGCAGTGATGTGTTTTAGGACACAGAATGACTCTCTGTGAACTGTAAAAGTGAACTAAACTTCACCACAACAGGCAGTGACTTCAGACACCAAAGGGCTGCTATTCGAAAAGGCGTCTTAAATTAGAGCACTGTTCCCAGATCAGATTCCTCCATACGTATGATGACCACTGTCACTAAAACTGATGTCAGACCAGTACTCCAGCTCAGGAAGTCATACGTTGAACGCATTAAGAGGCTGCCTGCAGAAGTCAGCTCCAGAGGTGGTGTGTTAATATACTGAATGTGCAGTCTATAAAGGATGAGCGTAGCATTTAGCTACACTGTTTGTACACAGTCGTACTGTGCCCTAAAACACATCTGCTGGTCTTTGAGTCATGTATTAAGACCTATAAGTGGCCTGAGAGATGTTTGGGTGATGTTGTTTTGGTTATTTGGGTGACAACAGACTTCCAGTGTTTGTTAGCAACATTAGCCTAGCAGTTTTTGTTCTGATAAGAAAGCTAAATTCAGACTTGTTTACAAATATGTCTTGGCTAATCGACTGTATCTGGGTCAGTGGAATTTTTTTTAACCACTATGAAATAACAACGTCCGCTTCTCAAACTGTAGCTTCTATGACCAGGGCAAGCTAAATAACACACTGGACAAAGAAGGCTGGCTAGTGTGGGCATTCTGGTGAAGTTTCCAGTCATATGATTTTGGATCGGATGTTAGTGTTTGCTCTCATGTAGCAGAATTTACATTTAAACTCAGTAATGACCTTTAGCAAATTGACTGTGTTACCCATCACTGGCCTTACAGAAAACACAACGGACACTCGCGCTGTACTGCTCAGGGGTCCAGGGCCCGGCAAGTAAATTCAAACTGGGTGCTAAATAAGGGGTATTGTTTTTCACTCTGGAGTGCGCACTGTTTTGAGTCACCGAATTCTAAACAAATTGGTGCGTGACCTTTGGCTCCAGGGTACCTACCTATGACAGGTGTATAAATTACTGCACACGCTCCTTAACCCACCCTGGCTCACCCCGCCTGTTACTCACCCCACTCTCTGGGCCCCTTTGTGACGTGTTCCTACACATGAAGGGCCTCGGCCCTAGCCTCTCATATGCATCCCACCCTCCTCCACCTTTTGCCCAACAGGCTGTAGGCTCCACCCAGGTAAATGTCTGATTTATTTGCCCACTGCAGACAGGGGGGGGCTGAGTATGTGACCCTCCACATTGTGTGGCATCAGAAGGTCCAGACGTATGGAGTGGACCACAGCCTTAGCCTTAGGGCGCGTGCGCACACACACACACACACACACACACAAACACATAGGAGGAAAAAGTGCAAGAACAATGTCCTGTCCACTGGCATAATATACAGAGACTATATTCCAAGTCATTTTGGAGCTTTTCTATTGGTCCATTCATCATGACACTTTGACCCAACACAAAGGACGTCTTCAAATAATTAAAATGATGTGTGGTCATGAATAATCCTGTACAGACAGGTGCATGCTATGATTCCTCCATATTTAACCTTATTTATGCTAATACAAGCATCCCTTAGTCTGTTTAAAGGAGATATTATTAAAAAAAGTCACTTGCACAATGCATGAATCCCAATGAGTGCAGAGAAGTGAGAGCACAGAGTAAAAACTGAGAAAATGTGAATGAAGAGTTGTTGACAAATTGCTCCTCGCTCCTCACTGCTCTGTACTCGGATCAGTGTGAACAGCGAGCAGCTCAATATCGTTTAAAAGAAGAAGTGACGAAACCAGCTGTTCTGAACAGGGGAACACTGCTGTGGGGTTTGATCCTTGTGTTATTTTGACTAAAGCATGTCATAGATGTTTCAGTATGACCCCAGAACTGTGTTCACTTGTGGAAAAGATGGAGAGTATGTCTCAGTTCACCTTGATTTGTTGCTTATGAGCTGCTATGGTGAGAAACAGAATTAACCAATCACATTCATGTTTCACAGTTGGCCCTGCTTTCTGCAGATACAGAAATCAAATCATGAATTTCATTGAGTGATTCATTTTTCAGAGGAACAATTCGTTTTGCTCTGGAAAGTTCCACAGAAGTTACCCAAGACTTTTTATACGCCTGCTGTTTAAAGCTGCTGGCCTGACCCTGTGGACCCTGTGGACCCTGTAGACCCTGTGGTCGGGGTTTAATGCTCTCTGTATTACTGTCATACTCTCCAGCTTTATGTGGAGTTTAGGAATTGTCGTGTGTGGTGAGGGCAGCTGTGTGTGGGTTTACAGGAAGTGGTTGAGCCTCAGCTTTCAGCATCATTCACAGAAACTCCAGCATCACTGTCTCAGTCTGTCCTCCACACAGTGTGAGGTTACAGCTCACTGACTCCGAGCCGTAAGTATCATTCACCCCCCCCCAAAAAAAATGACCTCACTTTACAATAAGAGCACATTTCCTAAGCACATGCGCTGAACACAGGGCTGATGCTGATAAATGATAGAAATAATGTTAGCAATATGAGGATGGACAATGCTCTGTGGATAAACTGTGGATAAATCAATGAGCAGCAAACTAACAAAAGCAACAGCATACTGGCAACGGTCCCCCTTCTTATTTAGCATCCGAGAGGAATTATGTGGGTGTGGTGGGATTTCACGTGCCTCCTCGGTCCATTCGTCATGGACAAACGTCACATACGCACACACACGCACACACCCACCACCCTCCAGTGCCCCGGCCCCTCTCGGCCGCTGATATTTCAGTTGCTTTCTTTGTTGACTTGGCACCATTTGTGGCGGGTGAAGATCAATGGCAGCGGGTCTCTTTTGTGTGAGCTGTGAACGTGAGAAGGGAGGGAGGTGAGGAGCGGGAAAGGTGAGAGCGCTTGGGACATCCCGTGCGCCGCTCCCCCTTTTGTCCTCCCTCCTCTCACGCTCCGGAGGAGCAACCCTCCGAGGCCAGCACTTGAAAAACACACCGCATTCCCAATTCACGTTCATCCCTCTAACCTCTGCCTCACCTCTCCTCCACAAACGCCTTTCACACCTTCCCTATTAGAGCATCGTCCCTAAGGGACACTTGCGCGATGGACTGATGTGTAGTACAGTATCAGGCGGCAGGAGGGAGGCAGCTTCGTCAGGTGGTCATCAACGGTCAGCTATGATCTTCAAACCCAGTGACCACCGAACGTGTGCCTCTATCACTGCAGCCCAAGAGCACATGCTAGATACGGCCTCTGAATATAAATAGCATGCTGCTAACAAGGGTCTTAGAAGGTCACTACAGGTGGTATTTGTGTGCTAATAGCTCCCCCTTATGGAGAATATCCAGCCTGCTAAACATGACTGAGTGAGTTAACAGGTGCTGATTATTGTTGATGCTCAGAAGAAACATTTTTCTCTGGAAAGATCCAATATTTCTCTGCAAATGAAGGCATTAAACTATATGTTTAAAGCTTTCTGTGATGATATGATGCCATTAAGCCATCAGACATATTAGTGAGGTCAGGTACTCAGTACTAAGTTTAATAATGAATTCAGCACAATTCTAAATTTATAAATATCACTCCAGCTCATCCCACAGCAGAGAATGAACTACCTGCTATTGCTCCACAGTCCACCACTGGAAGCTGTGATATTAAGCACAAGTCTAAGGCTACTTCAGAGTCTCCCACTACATTTCACACTTCACTTAGGACTTAATACAAACTGAGCAACATCAGTGTCCTCTAGTGTTCACTAATTATAAATGGTAATAAAATCTGGACAATGGTCCTTTTCTCCGACAGCTGATGAAGAGCAGGGCTGGCTTGGAATAGCTGTGCTGCTGATGCTCTGATACCGAAGGGATGGAGGAAAATTTAACACAGGATTTAACACTGATAAAAATCATCATCCCCGGAGAACACAGCGGAACAGGATCCACACACTGATCTCCCTTCTTCAATCCTTCACCTGTTTAATGACTTCAGGCTGGACGCCGGACTGACCTCCTTTTGGCACTGTCCCCACTTCACACACGGTCACACAACATGCACAAAACACACACACACAGGGCAGAGCGCGGCATTCCAGCATATTGTACTGTACAGAGAGACAGAAAGAGAGAGAAGAGAGAATTGGGGTGGGGGCGAGAAAGAGAGAGAGAGAGAGAGAGAGAGAGAGAGAGAGAGGCAGGCTATCCGGTCTAGACAGCTCTAGATATTTTCTCCAGCCGTTTTCTTCACACAGACTCAGAAGATCAAGTGGTTTCCTGCCGGACCCCGCAGACTTCTCGCCCACCTTTTCAGATACAGCAGAAAGGAACACCAGCCTCTAGACAGTGGAGCGTCTTGTTTTGCACTGGACATAGACCCCCACAGGCCAGTGGGGTCCTGCAATGACAAAAATGTATTTTAGGTCTTTGCCACCGTTTGCTGCAGTAACAGCCTTTACTCTTCTGGAGGGGGTTTACACATAACGTCATAAATATGACAATGTTTGGACATAGTATGTCAGAATTATGAGATGCTTTAAAATTAGGATATTTAAAATTATGATAAGTAAACCATTATTATAAAAATGCATGTCAGATTAATGAAATGCTTAGTCAGATCGTATATGGTAAGTCTGAATTATGAGGTGGTAAATCGTTATTATGAGGCAGTAAGTCTAAATTATGAGATATTAAGTCTGAATTATGAGATATTAAGTCTGAATTATGAGGTGATAAGTTGTTATCGTAAGATAGTAAGTCTGAATTATGAGATAGTAAGTCTGAATTATGAGATAGTAAGTCTGAATTATGAGGTGGAAAATCATTATTATGAGATAGTAAGTTTGAATTATGAGGTGGTAAGTTGTTATCATGAGATAGTAAGTCTGAATTATGAGATAGTATGTCTGAATTATGAGGTAGGAAATCATTATTATGAGATAGTAAGTTTGAATTATGAGCTGGTAAGTTGTTATCATGAGATAGTAAGTCTGAATTATGAGATAGTAAATCTGAATTATGAGATAGCATGTCTGAATTATGAGGTGGTAAATCGTTATTATGAGATAATATGTCTGAATTATGAGATAGTAAGTCTGAATTATGAGATAGTATGTCTGAATTATGAGATAGTATGCCTGAATTATGAGATAGTAAGTCTGAATTATGAGGTGATATGTTGTTATCATGAGATAGTAAGTCTGAATTATGAGATAGTAAGTCTAAATTATGAGATATTAAGTCTGAATTATGAGGTGATAAGTTGTTATCATAAAATAGTAAGTCTGATTTACGAGATATTATGTCTGAATTATGAGATAGTAAGTCTGAATTATGAGATAGTATGTCTGAATTATGAGATAGTATGCCTGAATTATGAGATAGTATGTCTGAATTATGAGGTGGTAAATCGTTATTATGAGATAGTAAGTCTGAATTATGAGATAGTAAGTCTAAATTATGAGATATTAAGTCTGAATTATGAGGTGATAAGTTGTTATCATAAAATAGTAAGTCTGATTTACGAGATAGTATGTCTGAATTATGAGATAGTAAGTCTGAATTATGAGATAGTATGTCTGAATTATGAGGTGGTAAATCGTTATTATGCGATAGTAAGTCTGAATTATGAGGTGATATGTTGTTATCATGAGATAGTAAGTCTGAATTATGAGATAGTATGTCTGAATTATGAGATAGTAAGTCTGAATTATGAGGTGGGAAATCATTATTATGAGATAGTAAGTTTGAATTATGAGGTGGAAAATCATTATTATGAGATAGTAAGTTTGAATTATGAGGTGGTAAGTTGTTATCATGAGATAGTAAGTCTGAATTATGAGATAGTAAGTCTGATTTATGAGATAGTATGTCTGAATTATGAGGTGGTAAGTTATTATAAGATAGTAAGCTTAAATTATGAGGGGGTAAGTTGTTGTCATGGGATAGTAAGTCTGAATTATGAGGTGGTAAATCATTATTATGAGATAGTAAGTCTAAATTATGAGATGCTCAGCCATTATTATAAGATACAAAGACAGAATTTGAAAATGCTAATTTGGGATTATGAGATAGTAAGTCAGATTTATGAAATTCGTTATTATGAAACAAAAAGTCAGGATTATGAATTGCCAAGTGGTCACAAATCTAAAACTTCTCTTGTTAATGACTTGTACTTGTGGCCAAGGTCAGCAGGGTTACCTTTGTCCCCTGGTCCCTCACTCACCCACCACTCCTCCCAGCCTTAACTTGAGAGCCCCTCTCTGCCCCTTGCGGCCCCATCACGGCCCCCCCTCGCGCTGCTTTGAAGTCATAGTGCAGATGCTGCACGCCTTTATTTCGTTCTCTTGCTCAGATGGATGCACTCGATGACGAGAGGCTCCCCATGTTTTCACATGCTCTGTAACACCACAAAAGAGCTGCGTTCCTCTGAGTCAGCGAGCCTCCCGCTCCACTCCGCCGCCTTGAAGACCCGGTGACGTCCTGCCTTGGCATTCAGGCAGATCCTCCACTGTTCCACTGTTCTCCTGGTTGTGTGATAGTTAACATGCCTGTGGTCCAGTGTTTTTTTTTTTTTGTGTGTGTGTTTGTACAAGCGACTCCTATGAGACACACTGTTTTTTTCTCATTCCTCAGACTTGTTGCGTGACACTTAGGTAGAACAGCTCAGGCTATAGGTTGAAGTGGAGGGGCCATTCATTGTACTTCCTAGATAATGGTGCAAACATTTAAAGTCATTAAAAGCAGCTCTACTTCTTAATTTGAACAAAGAAAACACATTTTTCCCAGACATTGGGCCCTACTCATGTCATCAGCATCATTTCCTCTGGGGGCTGAGTGCAGGGACCGATTAATACATTTTGCATTGAATAGATTCTAAATAAAAATAGGCCAAAGGCTTATCATAAATCTACTGTAAAACAATGTGTCAACGTGAAGCAACATCTGCAATTAATTTGGGAGGATACATTTCACATCACAACACTCTGAATGACTTTGTGTACATTTTAATGATTCAATAACACAAGATTTTTGGAAATTCAATGGAGTTACCCTTTAACAGCTTTCTCATCAAGAGGACCATTCTGCCCCAAGCTGTTATTTTAGTGGGTTTGCCTTCTTTTTTTCCACATTATTGGACCCTGGCCAGTGTTAGAGCCCATCGCAAGGCCATTCTCAAGTCCATGTCCAAGTCTTCACTGAGGTTGTGTGTGTGTGTGTGTGTGTAGGGAGTGGGGGGGGTGGGGTGTTGTGTGTGTTTAGGGCGGGTGATTGTGCACTGTGTGAAACTAGAGAGGCCTGACCTTGGGCACGCAGCCGTATCGGAGTCAAATCAGGCCTATAACTGTTCTCTCTCTCGCTGACTCTCTCACACACACACATGCGTGTTTTAATACGGTGTGAGGACGTAGGGAGCTGTACAAATAAAATAAAATAAAATAAAGAAAAAAAGGAAGAAAACGAGAATTTGTGATTAGTTTTTTCTCTTGGAACCTTAATGTTACTGAAAATGCGCACTTCTAAACGTTGGGACAAACGCATGTTTACCACTGTGTTTCATCACCATTCCTTTTAAATATGAGGGTTTTTTTTAACTGACTTGTTTGTGAAGTGAGAATACCTGTAGAAGATGGGTATGGACTGCAGACAGGCCAATCACGTGCACACCCTCTGTGTCTATAAGGCCACGCTGTTGCAGTCTTGCTGAAATAACCATGGACTTTCCCTTGATGGGATGCAAAAATAATTAAAAAAAACTGTTCAAAGTCTAATCCTGTTTTTTTTACTTTTGCATATATCTTACTTTTAACACATCTCTTTTTTCATCATGATGCTATAAATTAGCCAAGGTTCTCTCTGCCCTTCCTACTGTTTGGACCTTTATTTGTTCCCGAAAATGTACAAAAACAAACACACAGCCACAGCTGGAGGTTATCAGCACATCTCTGGCCCTTCTCCGGCCCACTCCAACACCGCTTGACCTCTCACCCCCAGGGATCTGCACGTACTGGCCTCAAGTTCAGCTGCCCTAATGGATGCCTGTTGTCTTGTGTATGTGTGTGTGTGTGTGTGTGTGTATACACTCTCTGAACGAGGTGATGAGAGCCAGGTCCCTTTTAAGACAGATGCTGTTGCTGATGTATTTTGCGGGACTTCCCTCAGCGAGATAGAGCATCTGAAATTCCACAATAAATTCCTGACACTCGGCCTTCCTTCCAGTCCCGGCTGACCCGCTCTTGACCCCGGATCACCTCCTTATGGCCCTACTGTGTTTGCCTTTTCCGAGAGGGACTGCCCGTAAAGCAGAGGCGATGGTGGGGTGATTGTGGGGGTGGGAGTGGGGG
The DNA here is from genome assembly GCF_029633855.1 of Hoplias malabaricus. Lineage (NCBI taxonomy): Eukaryota > Metazoa > Chordata > Actinopteri > Characiformes > Erythrinidae > Hoplias > Hoplias malabaricus. The sequence continues at coordinate 3,654,522 of NC_089815.1, read as the reverse complement.
GGCTAGATGGGTGGCGCTGCTGCCTGTAAGCCACATGCTCCTGGAGGGATGTCTGTTTGCATGTCTGTGGTTCTTGATTCATTTTTGACTGTCCATTCACCAGGAAAAGATATACAGACCCCAATTCCAAAGATTCTTGTTACGTGATTCGTAATTTCCTCAGTGTAGACATACGATGTTTATTAGTAAATGCATACTTGCTCTAAAACTGATGCCCAATGTTTGACTCTAAACGTGGTGTGGAAACATGTTAAACAGGTGATGCAATCCTGCTTGCTCATAAAAGCAGCTTCCAGGAAAGGCCTAGCCCTTTATGATTGAGAATGTGTCGACCATCTTTGCCGTGCTGGAAAACGCACCAGAAAATAATCCACCTGTTCAAATGAGACAAAGACCACGTCACACTGGGAAGGAGGACACTGGAGGTAGGAGCAAGTTAGTTCTCAGAGGGTTTACTCACACAAGCACGGAACTCAACTCCCTTTGGCTCCTTCCTTTATTCCCGCAGGACGTCCTTCTCCGAGTGTTTCACATTTGGACGCTGTTGACAGGTACAGAGCCAGACCGAGCAGGAGGAGTTACGTGGCCTCAGCCCCACCTCAGTCCGTGCAGCTCGGGCCTCAGTGGTAAGGCTTGAGTCAACTCCCTCCATCCTGCTCAGGCCACAATAATTGGTTGCAGAGATTTTAGGAATTTCACGCTGCCTTCTGCCCCGTGATTCTGGGTTGGCTCCCGACCCACCCTGACCCTGACAGTGATGAAGCGGTTATAGATGAATGAATGAACAAACAACATTTTGGCAGCTACAGTGTCACATGAGAGGGTTCAGAATGGTGTTTTTCATGGTTCTGCTTCATTACTGTGTCCCGTGGAGACTCGCCTGTCCGAATAAAGCTTTGGACGATGCAGCCGATGATTATTTGGTCTAAGTTCAGTTATTATAGGCTACTATTTACACAGCCACAATGTGGGCAAAGGAGCTCAGCTAATGACGAGTAAATGGGCCCTGTCAATGTCCTTGGTCCTTAAAGGGCAGCTACACATTGATGTCTGCACACAAGATGTGTAACTGGGGACTGACGGAGGCGGACACACTCGCTATAACACAAAATACTTTTATTTATACAAAAGATAACAAAACAAGGACAGACAGATTTGGATCACACGACAGGATACTCAGAGAGCTAAAGAGGGCAAATGGGACGAGCTAATAGACTAGAGACAGAAACCACGAGTACACAAAGCACAGGAAAGGAAACACTAACAGACCAGAGAGAGAAATAGACAAACCGAGCACACACAGCAAAGGAAACAGACCAGAGAAACAGACTAGAGAGACACAAACCAACTCGATAGGGATGAGACTGGGGCACCAACAAGACAAACAGACCAAAGACAGAGGCGCGAATGTGGAATGTCCAACAATCACACACAGAGACGAGGGAACTTAAATGCACACCACAGACAAGGAACACCTGGGACAGCTAACGAGAGGACAGGATTACAAATGAGACACTGATGAGGAGGCGGAACAAAGGCGGGACATGGGCGGAGACATGGACAATAACAAACAGAGCCATGTGCTAAGACAAGAGAGCGCATGGCAGGGAAAACAGACACAACAGGACAAGGGCGTGACAATTAATAATCAAACATTAATTTGTTATGTCAATAAAACAAAGTTTATGTTGTGACCATAAATGTTTTTCTTTCTCTACAAAACAATGTTTGTTATGCTTTGATATGTAAATAAATAATCTGTTATCTCATTAAAAATGCGTTGTTGTGATAATCTCCAAAGAGCAATGTTTATTTTGTGATAATGAAATAATTAAATGATTAGATCTCAGTAAAATCATGTTGTTATAATGAAATAATGTTTACAGCAATGTTTAATATGTTGTGATATTGAAATAAATGATGTGTTATTTTGATAAAACACATCAAAAGAACGATCGCCATAAAACTAATTTTAAAACTATGCAAAACAATGACGTGTTTATAAAATGAAAGCTAATGGAACACTGTTTGGAAAGTTGGAAATGTTCGTAAGTACATAACGAACAAAACCTCAAACGCCATGTTTTTTCCGATTAAAACCTGAATTTATTGATCATTGTTTTCCTATATTTCACACACCTCCTGGTTTTTCTGGAACTGTGGTTTGTACAAAAAGGAGCCACCGATGTTAGGACGTCCAGGGCGGCCTGTCATAATGTTGACACTAGAGTAACGGATGGTTTCCCCCGTACAGCCTTTAAAGGGAGCGAGGGGAACGTGCTGATAGCCAGGCCCCCTGCACTCAGCTCTGTGTGGGATATGAATGAGAGATAAGAACATAAAGGATTCACACTGCTCTGCTGTACATCTGCTTTATAAACACGGTGGGCGAGAGTGCTCAACAAAGCACCGGGAAATGCCTCTCTCTCCTTTATTTTCCACTCATCTGATCTCATCTGATCTGGAGTCTGTCTTGTCCACAGAGTGGAACTTAACAGTGCCTACATCTCACTTCTCTTCTCTTCTCTTCTCCTCTCTTCTCTTCTCTTCTCTTCTCTTCTCTTCTCTTCTCTTCTCTTCTCTTCTCTTCTCTTCTCCTCTCTTCTCCTCTCCTCTCGTCTCTTCTCTTCTCTTCTCTTCTCTTCTCTTCTCTTCTCGTCTCTTCTCTTCTCTTCTCTCCTTCTTGCAGGGTTACTCCTGTTCTTCCTGTCCATCATGTAGCACCTCTTCAACTGGACACACTGCGGTCAGACAACAGGCCTAAGGCTCAACTCCTACTTTACACACACACACACACACACACACGCACATTGGTTTCTATGAATTGTGGGGACATTGCTTAGATTTAATTATTTAAGTCTGGGGTAGACTTTAAAGGCTTGTATCTGAGCTGGTGATTTACTGACTCACCAGACGGATGGATGTGATGAGTGTTTTTCGACACGTCAGGCTAAAGACACTGATTCCTTATGCTTCTTACACAAGTCATGTTCACGAGAGATCTGCGAGTTCTGGGAATACATTCTTGGTTTGTTTAACACTCTGTTCCATTTGGGAACATGCTGAGCCCCCCTCGAATATAATAGTGCGACTCTTTATAGAGGTTTGAATTTTCTTCCAAACGTATGAAACGGAACATTCCATTAGAATCTCAAAGAAAACTTTTCTAAGATGCTTATCAATTAATTTAAATGGCACCCATGTGTTTGTCAAACCTTTCTGTCAACATCAGGATCAACATTTCAAAGTCCTAAAGTGACTTCCACAGGAAGAAAGGCAAAAGCTTACTAACCTTAAAGAATCTGCAGTGGATTCATAAAGAGAAAGACATTTCAACATCAGCCAACCTAAGGGTCTGACATTGCATTCACTGGTGCCATTTCTTATGGTCGGGAAGAGGAAAGGTCATTTAATAAAAAAGCATTCACTCTATAACACAAAGTGCTATGGGCTCTGAGAATGAGTAAGATCTTTCCTTCAGATCTGCAAAAAAAAATAAAAATAAAAAATGAGTTGAGAGCAAGGACATAGAATTAGAATAGACGTAGAATTAGCATAAACATAGAATTAGCATAGATGTAGAATTAGCATATACATAGAATTAGCATAGATGTAGAATTAGCATAGACGTAGAATTAGCATAGATGTAGAATTAGCATAGACGTAGAATTAGCATAGACGTAGATTTAGCATAGATGTAGAATTAGCATAGACTTAGAATTAGCATAGACGTAGAATTAGCATAGATGTAGAATTAGCATGGATGTAGAATTAGCATAGACGTAGAATTAGCATAGACGGAGGTGATGTGTCGTCAACAATATCCAGTGATTATTGAATCTCTCATTAACCTAGAGGTGCAGAAAGGCTTAAATCATGTTCTCTACTCGAGTCCTACCTCCCCGTAACACATATGACCAGTGTGATTGGCTACAATCTGCAGCTATGAAAACAGGCAATTGTGGATGGGTGGGTGGGGGGTAGATTTATGGGTCCCCACCAATGTCAAGAGCAAATCTACACCCTTGGTTGAGAGATCAAAGAGTGATCATCAAAATGATGTGGTCAGAATTTGGTCAGGACATACATCAACTTAAAAATATTGGTCTCAAGGAATGATTTGCTTGTGGAGTTCAACACAGGAGTTACTGAGTGTAAGTGTTTCGTAGCTAGCTGCCTGCCCTCTGACCTCTAGCGTAGCTTTAGTAAATCTGAAAGAATCTCATTAAAGCACTACCTGAGTCTAGACTCAGTGGTCAACCAGCAACAACAAGAGTGGTATGAATTAATAGGAAGTGTACACCACATTGTCGATCCACTGAGTAAACACCTAGTACAGTGTAATCCCTCCTTCGCTGCAGAACAGCATGAGCTCTCGAATCCTGTATATGGGCCAACACTTCAGTTCTACCTTTGCCATAACATTATGGCCACCCACTCTATTACTACATCTGTTGCTATACATACTTTTCAACCTATTCTTCAATTGTCAAGACTCACCCCAAGACTACCACAGGCAGTGACACTGAGGGTTTTATAAACTCGAGGAGTCCTGCTGTGTCTGATCCACTTGTGCCAGCACACACTAACACATCAGGACAACGTCAGTGTCACTGCAGTGGGTTAGGGTTCTCCTCCAAGCGTCTTGAGCTGTCGAGTCAGGTTTCATTGGAGGCAATTTGAAGATAGATGGTAAAGTGACTTCTGGTAAAAGTTGTGGTCACATAATACCAACAGCATAAAACCCAGTGACACCTGATGCAATGCGCATCTCTCCCAGAACTCAGCCTGGGTTTCTGGGCTGACTGACTGCACATTAGGGAAAGAGTCCTGGCAGCTCAGATATTAGCGATCAAACAAGAATACTTATCCCACTATTCTCATGCTAATCTCTCTCTCAGTGACTCGCTCATGCGTCGTTCCTAATCAGTGTGTCCACTCGAAGGAGGAGTGGTGTGAGGGGCGGCTGGAGCAGATACAATTAAGATCCGCTCAGGGATTAAAGCCGTACAGCGGCGGCCCAGCCCCTTGCCTTTGCCTAATTCTGATTAACAAGAGACCTTCTGCCTCCACCCCTGTCTGCACCAGCCCCCCAAAAAAGTCCAAGAGGCCCCCCTCTCTTCCTTGACACACACTCAGCTCCTGCTCCAGCCCCCTCTACCCACCATAATGAAACCTCGGATTTAGCACATTCCCTGCCGCCCGCCATTTTTATACACGCAGGACCATATGGGGCTCATTAGACAAATGAGAGGAATGGGGCTTTTTTTTTTTTTTAGTGGAAGGTGTCAGCACTGAGCGGGAAGAAAATGCCTACTACCGTTACATGTTAAAAACACCAAAGAAAAATGTAACTTTGGACAGGATCATCAGCCACAAAAGGTCAGTGTGGTGTTATACCCACAGCCCCAGGGGTCAACTCTGACCGTTACAGCTAGGAGAACCTTCAAACTTGGTCAGAACATTCATTCATTCATTATCTGTAAGTGGTTATCCAGTTCAGAGTCGCGGTGGATCCAGAGCCTACTTGGAATCATTGGGCGCAAGGCGGGAATACACCCTGGAGGGGGCGCCAGTCCTTCACAGGGCAACACAGACACACACACACATTCACACCCACACGGACACAGGGAGAACACACCCACTCCTCACAGACAGTCACCCGGAGGAAACCCACGCAGACACAGAGAGAACACACCACACTCCTCACAGACAGTCACCCGGAGGCAACCCACGCAGACACAGGGAGAACACACCACACTCCTCACAGACAGTCACCCGGAGGAAACCCACGCAGACACAGGGAGAACACACCACACTCCTCACAGACAGTCACCCGGAGGAAACCCACGCAGACACGGGGAGAACACACCACACTCCTCACAGACAGTCACCCGGAGGAAACCCACGCAGACACGGGGAGAACACACCCACTCCTCACAGACAGTCACCCGGAGGAAACCCACGCAGACACAGGGAGAACACACCCACTCCTCACAGACAGTCACCCGGAGGAAACCCACGCAGACACAGGGAGAACACACCACACTCCTCACAGACAGTCACCCGGAGGAAACCCATGCAGACATAGGGAGAACACACCACACTCCTCACAGACAGTCACCCGGAGGAAACCCACGCAGACACAAGGAGAACACACCAAACTTCTCACAGACAGTCACCCGGAGGAAACCCACGCAGACACAGGGAGAACACACCCACTCCTCACAGACAGTCACCCGGAGGAAACCCACGCAGACACGGGGAGAACACACCCACTCCTCACAGACAGTCACCCGGAGGAAACCCACGCAGACACAAGGAGAACACACCACACTCCTCACAGACAGTCACCCGGAGGAAACCCACGCAGACACAGGGAGAACACACCCACTCCTCACAGACAGTCACCCGGTGGAAACCCACGCAGACACAGAGAGAACACACCGCACTCCTCACAGACAGTCACCCGGTGGAAACCCACGCAGACACAGGGAGAACACACCACACTCCTCACAGACAGTCACCCGGAGGAAACCCACTCAGACACAGGGAGAACACACCACACTCCTCACAGAGAGTCACCCGGAGGAAACCCACTCAGACACAGGGAGAACACACCACACTCCTCACAGACAGTCACCCGGAGGAAACCCACTCAGACACAGGGAGAACACACCACACTCCTCACAGAGAGTCACCCGGAGGAAACCCACTCAGACACAGGGAGAACACACCACACTCCTCACAGAGAGTCACCCGGAGGAAACCCACTCAGACACAGGGAGAACACACCACACTCCTCACAGACAGTCACCCGGAGGAAACCCACTCAGACACAGGGAGAACACACCACACTCCTCACAGAGAGTCACCCGGAGGAAACCCACTCAGACACAGGGAGAACACACCACACTCCTCACAGAGAGTCACCCGGAGGAAACCCACACAGACACAGGGAGAACACACCACACTCCTCACAGACAGTCACCCGGAGCGGGAATCGAACCCACAACCTCCAGGTCCCTGGAGCTGTGTGACTGCGACACTAACTGCTGCGCCACCGTGCCACCCCTTTGTCACAACACCTCTTTAAATATGCTAATTAATTAGTTGAGAGTGACCGATACACACTCTGGCAATTTGTTTCATAACAACAGTTGCTAGTCTGGAAACCCTTTACAAAACATTTCGTCCAATCATATGATTCGGCCAGGCTGGGGCTTTTCAGCGTCCCCCATCTTTTCAAATCATCACTAACCTCATTGGACAGCTCAAGACGCTTGGAGGAGAACACAAACTGCCCAAACTGGGGTCGGCACTAAAAGCACCCAAGGGCAACTCTAGTGGCCGGTTAGCATGTAGCATGTAGACAGTGAACAGAGGGGAGGCTCAAAACCTGTGCCTATTTGGCTCCGCATCTAGGTGGCTGCAACACCACTGCACTGTACCCCCATGCCACCTGGATGGATGCATTTACTTCTCTGTCCTCAGAAACACTTGCACCTGTCAGATACAGGGGGGTTCATACCCTTCTACCCTCTGTTCCAGTTCATACGTTTCTGTAGAGATGGTACAAGCGGTGTGTGCACTTTTAAGCTTCTGGGTCCACCTTAAAGGAGATGAATTCACTAAGGCTCCCAGGGTGATGTGACTAAAATCTCTTGAATTGCCTTCATTTGACAGATCAGAGCTGTGCAGACATGTTAAACCTGACCTTTTAAAATCAGATACAGATCACATAGTGCACTGTGTGGGTGATGGAACTACAGCTTCTGAACCAAAATAAAAAGGCGCCACAGGCGATGGCTAAACATTTGTGGGTTTGTGTCAGACATTGCGCTAAGTCTGGGTGTAGAAGACCTACCTCAGGCACTACACAGGGCTTATGTTCCCATTTGGGAAAGAGCTGAATAAACATCTGTTTACGCTCCTTCAGTTTCAGGGACAGATCTGTTCACATTACACACACAGATTAATGTGAACCATCAACATCACCAAGAAATCGGAATTGGAATCGAAATACTGTGGCCTGTACTGAGAGCATAGCTTTTCTAGAAGGATCGTGTCCACATGCCTTCAAGTGGCTGAACTTGAACTTGTGTGTCACAGAAGTTCTACACACTGCATGTCTGAACAGGCCACAACATGTCGGTAACATTGCTGGCTATTGTGTGTGTGTCTGTGTGTCAGGCATTTTCCCAGTCACAGAAGAATGCTGGACTGGATTGAGCGGACCAGAGTGGAATGTTCTAGATCCCCTGATAATTCACCGTAAATGGATGGACGTGTTGGTGGCTGCACTGGTGCTTAGCCTTATCTTTAGCCGGGGGAAGGAACCAAAACAAAAACAAGAAAATAATAAGTGGGAGCTACACCCATGAACCTGCATTCCTTTAAAATACAGCATTAATCCAAGAGACTGTGGGTCACGCTGATCTTTCACAATTCTGAGAAGTCCTGCTTCTGTAGCTCCTGCTAACTATAAACCGTCTACTTAGTGGACCCCTTAAACGGTTGAGACACCTGAAATAAAGCTGGCACATGAGAATGTCCTTTGGAGACACACTGGTGTGAAACTAACACCTCCACCAAGCTGCAGTAAAAATGGCCTTGTCCAGACTCTCCGGCCCCCTCTGACGTGCCGTTAGTGGGCGCCCCCTCGAAGCAGGACAGAGGGGTTGGAGTCCAGCTGCAGTCCAGTGCCGCTGTGGCTAACAAATTGGATCGGCTTGATCCCATATATCACTGCCCTCCCTCGGTCAGAGCGTGTGGAAGTGTGCGGGGGAAATGAACTAAAGCTGTGTGGCCTTTTGTCTTTCATCAGCCCTGAAAATTCACCCACACTTTGGTTTTGATTATGGAAGGCCTTTCTGACGCTGTAATAAAACATGTAGCGGGGCAGGGATTTAGGGGGGGCGTTGAACTCTGTCGTGAACTCGTGCCCCTGTGGTGTCCAAGTGCGATCTAAATCTTTCTCCCCAGCATTTCTTTAATGAAACATCCTGAAAAGAACACGTGTTCAGAGCAGGGGTCTTCACGAGTCCATGAATGTGATTCTGAGCCATGTCTTGTGCAGGAGACACTCTGTCTCACTCTGGAGATATGCGCATGTGTAGCAGTCCGAGAGACCACTCGTGTTATCTGAGACGGATGCTAGATTGTGTACATTTTTAAAGGTAATTTGAAGGAGGCAGGGAGAGTGGTGGAACAGTACATTCTCCTCCCTCAACATCCACAAATGAAGCGCACTTGAGCAAGGAATCTAACTCACAACTGCTCTATGGCCTCTGAGGTAGCTTTGGGTGTTCCAGTTGTTAGTGTGTGTGTGTGTGTGTGCCGGGAGTATATCACCTTATGATCATTTTAACTATGCTGCCAGTGATAAAGTCTCAGTGTTTCTGCCCCATCTGTGGATCATGAAAGTGACAGGAGAGACACTACTAACTTGTGTCCAACCCTAATCACTAACACACATCATCAGTACGTACTGGTAATATGGTCTTAACCCAATTTCCACCCCATAATTAAATTGCTAAGTGTAGACAATGGGGCATTACCTCTGCTTTAATTAGACTAGCCCTCTTATGGTGGGGTACTTAAGTGGACTTGTGTATTTTGGTGATAACTAATAGACTGAGGACAAACATTTATTTCATTGTTTTATAAATAACATATTTTTTCCCATATACAAAAAATTAATTAGCAAAGCTAGCACAATACACCACAGTGACAGGAAAAAAGACAGCAGGGGCATCTGAAAGAATAGCCTTCAGGGGAATTCCACTCATGTTTCAGCTGTGTAAATTTATTCAGAATGTACCTATGAGATACTAGTGAACCCCTAGTGAACCTTGAAATAAAAAACCTAGTACACGCATCTCATTATGCTGTCTTAATTTGAAGGCAGCATCGAACACTTCCTTGGCCGCGAAGGCAATCCCAGAATGCAACGCAAGAACAACGCCCGTCAATTTCGCTCTTTTCACAGAGCAAAAACAACTAAAATCGCGATAAATCGGGAAGATTAGAATCCACCGCGCTGAAACTGAGGCGACGTTTGACACTGAGGTAAAAAAAAAAACATCGGTTGCGTGCGGTGGGCGTGAACAAACAGTGACGCAATCGCTCTCTAACTACAGCGTCTCAGTAATTTGCCTCACGAGGACAGACGACCGTTAGAATAGTGTCTACTTTAAACAACTGTTTACGCAGCTCACTGTGTTTTGGGACAGACTCAGTGATATTGATAATGTTTTTCTCTGTGTATCATTGTGCCATATGTATAGCTCTCCACCCTAGAAAATACAGCATTTATGATCTATACACAGTATTGTGAATTTACTAACAGTCACTGCCTCTATCCACACACCAATATCTGTCAACCTTTAGTTTGAAAGCCCCCCATAAGTTGACAGGATTGGTTCCTTAGGTTTATGATGTCAGAAACCATGGCTGTGTTTGTGTCTGCAGTTTCTAAACGGAAATGTTCAGCCATGGTTCTGAATACTCATTTCACTTATACATACTTATGATACATGTTAATAAAATAAAACACTTGATTTTTACAGGAGAGGGCCTTTAAAATATAATCCCATACTTTAAATCCTAATCCATGTCCGTTGTACTATCAGGACAGACCCTGTTTTTTAACTAAATGCTGGTCACAGTCTGGATTGACCTTGTCTATTTTGGCCAGTTAAACAACGCTCATTATTCCAATAATCATTCTGAATGGCAGCACAATTCACATCACCAGTGGACGTCAGTCCATTTCTGATGAGCTTGGATCCGGAGAAGACAGGGTTGTTTGTGTATGTGGTGTAGATGGCAGGAATCACATGGTATCTCTGATGGGAATTAGCTCAATAGCGTGCGCAAATCCCCGCAGGGTCATTATTTAATTGAATGACTTGTATTTGAACAATGTTCTCTCTGTTCAGGTCTATGAAATGAAACCCAGCGCTGGGGAGCATACAGTGATGGCAGCTGGCATGTCTGATCCTCACAGTCTGCTCACAAATTGGGTTTAGCAGGGCTAATAAAGCTGATTAGCACTTTGACTGAAACCCGCTAACCTGAGCAAGGCACTGGACTGTTCACCTCCAGACCTGCAGCGGACAGCTGCCACTGCACTCCTTCACTGCAGAGTGTAATAACAGACGCAATACACACTCACCAGTTTGTGAGCTGTTCATGACTTCTCGGGTCCTGGCTTCCGCTTCTGAATCTGATTTCCTGGAGAATGTTTGAAGTTATTAAAAGCAGTTGATAGCTAGCAATTTCATTTCTAAAACAGATGAAATAAATAAACAGATGATAATATATTCATTCATTCATTCACCCTGGAGGGGGCGCCAGTCCTTCACAGGGCAACACAGACACACACACACACACACACACATTCCCTCACACACTCACACCTACGGACACTTTTGAGTCGCCAATCCACCCACCAACGTGTGTTACGCTCACAAACTGTGCATAATAACATCAAACATATCGAGGGCGGCACGGTGGCGCAGCAGGTAGTGTCACAGTCACACAGCTCCAGGGACCTGGAGGTTGTGGGTTCGATTCCTGCTCAGGGTGACTGTCTGTGAGGAGTGTGCTGTGTTCTCCCTGTGTCTGTGTGGGTTTCCTCCAGGTGACTGTCAGTTCTCCCTGTGTCTGCGTGGGTTTCCTCCGGGTGACTGTCTGTGAGGAGTGTGCTGTGTTCGCCCTGTGTCTGTGTGGGTTTCCTCCGGGTGACTGTCTGTGAGGAGTGTGGTGTGTTCTTCCTGTGTCTGCGTGGGTTTCCTCCGGGCGACTGTCTGTGAGGAGTTGGTGTGTTCTTCCTGTGTCTGCGTGGGTTTCCTCCGGGCGACTGTCTGTGAGGAGTGTGGTGTGTTCTCCCTGTGTCTGCATGGGTTTCCTCCGGGCGACTGTCTGTGAGGAGTGTGGTGTGTTCTCCCTGTGTCTGCATGGGTTTCCTCCGGGCGACTGTCTGTGAGGAGTGTGGTGTGTTCTCCCTGTGTCTGCGTGGGTTTCCTCCGGGTGACTGTCTGTGAGGAGTGTGCTGTGTTCGCCCTGTGTCTGTGTGGGTTTCCTCCGGGTGACTGTCTGTGAGGAGTGTGGTGTGTTCTCCCTGTGTCTGCGTGGGTTTCCTCCGGGTGACTGTCTGTGAGGAGTGTGGTGTGTTCTCCCTGTGTCTGTGTGGGTTTCCTCCGGGTGACTGTCTGTGAGGAGTGTGCTGTGTTCTCCCTGTGTCTGTGTGGGTTTCCTCTGGGTGACTGTCTGTGAGGAGTTGGTGTGTTCTTCCTGTGTCTGCGTGGATTTCCTCCGGGTGACTGTCTGTGAGGAGTGTGGTGTGTTCTTCCTGTGTCTGCGTGGGTTTCCTCCGGGCGACTGTCTGTGAGGAGTGTGGTGTGTTCTCCCTGTGTCTGTGTGGGTTTCCTCCGGGCGACTGTCTGTGAGGAGTTGGTGTGTTCTTCCTGTGTCTGCGTGGGTTTCCTCCGGGCGACTGTCTGTGAGGAGTGTGGTGTGTTCTCCCTGTGTCTGCATGGGTTTCCTCCGGGCGACTGTCTGTGAAGAGTGTGGTGTGTTCTCCCTGTGTCTGCGTGGGTTTCCTCCGGGTGACTGTCTGTGAGGAGTGTGCTGTGTTCGCCCTGTGTCTGTGTGGGTTTCCTCCGGGTGACTGTCTGTGAGGAGTGTGGTGTGTTCTTCCTGTGTCTGCGTGGGTTTCCTCCGGGTGACTGTCTGTGAGGAGTGTGGTGTGTTCTCCCTGTGTCTGTGTGGGTTTCCTCCGGGTGACTGTCTGTGAGGAGTGTGGTGTGTTCTCCCTGTGTCTGTGTGGGTTTCCTCCGGGTGACTGTCTGTGAGGAGTGTGGTGTGTTCTTCCTGTGTCTGCGTGGGTTTCCTCCGGGTGACTGTCTGTGAGGAGTGTGGTGTGTTCTCCCTGTGTCTGTGTGGGTTTCCTCCGGGTGACTGTCTGTGAGGAGTGTGGTGTGTTCTTCCTGTGTCTGTGTGGGTTTCCTCCGGGTGACTGTCTGTGAGGAGTGTGGTGTGTTCTTCCTGTGTCTGCGTGGGTTTCCTCCGGGTGACTGTCTGTGAGGAGTGTGGTGTGTTCTCCCTGTGTCTGTGTGGGTTTCCTCCGGGTGACTGTCTGTGAGGAGTGTGGTGTGTTCTCCCTGTGTCTGTGTGGGTTTCCTCTGGGTGACTGTCTGTGAGGAGTTGGTGTGTTCTTCCTGTGTCTGCGTGGATTTCCTCCGGGTGACTGTCTGTGAGGAGTGTGGTGTGTTCTCCCTGTGTCTGTGTGGGTTTCCTCTGGGCGACTGTCTGTGAGGAGTGTGGTGTGTTCTCCCTGTGTCTGCGTGGGTTTCCTCCGGGTGACTGTCTGTGAGGAGTGTGCTGTGTTCGCCCTGTGTCTGTGTGGGTTTCCTCCGGGTGCTCCGGTTTCCTCCCACAGTCCAAAAACACACATTGGTAGGTGGATTGGCGACTCAAAAGTGTCTGTAGGTGTGTGTGAATGTGTGTGTGTGTGTGTGTGTTGCCCTGTGAAGGACTGGCGCCCCCTCCAGGGTGTATTCCCGCCTTGCGCCCAATGATTCCAGGTAGGCTCTAGCCCCACCGCGACCCTGAACTGGATAAGGGTTACAGATAATGAAAGAATGAATGAATATTTACATTAATATATTATCTCATGGCCTCTATGTATTATTTTGTAGCCACAATGTATTTTTCTCCTGACCTCAATATATTTTGTGGACGTGCCTTATTAAAAAAACCCTCTTTGTCACCCTAGGGGCTCCGTAAAATAACGATTCAAATACAACTTTAGGCACCTTCAGTTTTAAGTGTGGACAATGTTTAAAGCAGTGAGTAGACGGGTGTTTACTCCTCTTTTCTCTTGTTCTTCAGCAGTGAGCGAGTGGAGTCATCCTGCAGGGGCATCCTGACACGCTGTCATGGGCCAAAACAAAACCCCAGCATGTGCAGGCGATGGGAGGGGGCGTGTGGAGCTGGGACCCTCTGACAGCAGCGCAAAGTAAACACCTAAAGAACTGCTAAATGTTTAACGTTTGGCACCGCTCTCGAATGTCAAACGAGAGCCTCCGACCATGCAGCCCAGGGGCGACTGGTGAAAAACACTACTTTCCTCCCTCTAAAAGCTCCTATCCTATCAGATATCACAATATGAAAGGCCCAAACCTGCTTGACTCTTTAAGCCCTATATGATAATAGTGTTTTTGCCTCTTTTCTCTTTTTTTTGGGAAGGGATTAAGAGTAACTGTAGAAGGGGAGGGAGTCGAGCAGAAAACCTGGGCCTTTTTTAACAACAGTAATGGACGTGCCGAGGCTTTCAAAGGGCAGGGCGCAGTAAACTTTAACAGCCATGCGAGGAAATGTAAAAGATTTTATTACCATTAACAGGGCTGCACTGTCAATGGGGGTCCACTGTGGGAGTTCAACCATGAGGGGATGCTGTACAGAGCCTTTGAAATGCAGAAGACGAGGCTCAGCCCCTTGCAATGTAGCAGACAAAAAAGGCAACACATAAAAAAACGAGTTCTGCAAAACATTATTAGACAGACACCCTACGTGCATCTTTTCACACGACAGGAGTACTACCTGAGACCATCTCCCCCCACTTTGGTTGACAAACACCACTCTGAATCCTCATAAAAGTATGGTATGAATTTCCAATGACTCCAGATAAGATTATTATGCCCTTCTAGCCTTTATTTATCACTGAGATTTGGTGATTTTAGGTTCATATGCAATATATTGTATGTTTACTGTTAAATGTAGTTGTTCTTTAGTGAGTAACACTTCACACAGTCACATGATTCCACAGCCTAATCTCACGGTGCTAAATAGCTGCGAGTAAAATATGTGAAGTACCACTGTATATTTTCAAACTGCTGCTAATGTGCCATTGGAGTTCAACACGCTTGGAGGACACTAACAATCCTGATACACCCATTAAAAATATAAAGCTTATTTTGTAATCTACATGACGTAAAAGCAGTGGCTAAGTTCTGTCCCAGCGGCACAGCTCCAGGGTGTTTCGGTTCTGGGTTCTGTCCTCATCTTGGTCACTGTCTCTGAAAAGTTTTGTGATTGACTGTGTGAGTGTGTGGCATTGTCCACAGGGGAGTGAGTGAGTGAGTGAGTGAGTGAGTGAGTGAGAGATTAGGTGAGTGTATAACGTTGTCCAAAGGTGAGTGAATGAGTGAGTGAGTGAGAGAGTGAGAGTTTAGGTGAGTGTGTAACGTTGTCCAAAGGTGAGTGAGTGACTATATGGATGTGTAATATTGTTTACTGATGTGAATGTGTGAGTGACTGGGTGAGTGTGTGTCCACAGGTGAATGAGTGAGTGAGTGAGTGACTATGTTAATGTGTGCTGTTGTTCACTGATGTGAATGTGTGAGTGACTTGGTGAGTGTGTGATATTGTCCACAGGTGAATGAGTGAGTGAGTGAATGACTATGTGAATGTGTGATATTGTTCACTGATGTGAATGTGTGAGTGACTGGGTGAGTGTGTGATATTGTCCACAGATGTGTATGTGTGAGTGACTCTGTGAGTGTCTGATACTGTCCACAGGTGAATGAGTGAGTGAGTGAATGACTATGTTAATGTGTGATATTTTTTACTGATGTGAATGAGTGAGTGACTGAGTGAGTGTCTGATAATGTCCACAGGTGAATGAGTGAGTGAGTGAATGACTATGTGAATGTGTGATAATGTTCACTGATGTGAATGTGTGAGTGACTGGGTGAGTGTGTGATATTGTCCACAAGTGAATGAGTGAGTGAGTGATTGAGTGAATGACTATGTGAATGTGTGATATTGTTCACTGATGCGAATGTGTGAGTGACTGGGTGAGTGTGTGATATTGTCCACAGGTGAATGAGTGAGTGAGTGATTGAGTGAATGACTATGTGAATGTGTGATATTGTTCACTGATGCGAATGTGTGAGTGACTGGGTGAGTGTGTGATATTGTCCACAGGTGAATGAGTGAGTGAGTGAGTGACTCTGTGAATGTGTGATATTGTTCACAGATGTGTATGTGTGAGTGACTCTATGAGTGTCTGATACTGTCCACAGGTGAATGAGTGAGTGAGTGAATGACTATGTTAATGTGTGATATTGTTTACTGATGTGAATGTGTGACTGAGTGCGTGTCTGATACTGTCCACAGGTGAATGAGTGAGTGAGTAAATGACTATGTTAATGTGTGATATTGTTCACTGATGTGAATGTGTGAGCGATTGTGTGAGTGTGTGATATTGTCCACAGATGAATGAGTGAGTGGGTGAATGACTATGTGAGTTTGTGATATTGTCCACATGTGTGAGTGAATGAGTGAGAGACTAGGTGAGTGTGTGATGTTGTCCACAGGTGAGTGAGTGAGTGAGTGAGAGAGAGACAAGGTGATTGTGTCCAAAGGTGAATGAGTGCGTGACTATGTGGATGTGTGCTATTGTTCACTGATGTAAATGTGTGAGTGACTGGATGAGTGTGTGATATTGTCCACAGGTGAACGAGTGAGTGAATGACTATGTGAATGTGTGACATTGTCCAGGTGAATGTGTGAGTGAATGACTATGTGAATGTGTGATATTGTTCACTGATGTGAATGTGTGAGTGACTGTTTGTGTGTGTGATATTGTCCACAGATGAATGAGTGAGTGAGTGAGTGAGTGAATGACTATGTGAGTGTGTGATATTGTCCACAAATTAATGAGTGAGTGAATGAGTGACTATGTGAATGTGTGATATTGTTCACTGATGTGAATTTGTGAGTGTGTGATACTGCTCCACAGATGAGTGAGTGAGGGACTATATGAATGTGTGATATTGTTCACTGATGCAAATGTGTGAGTGACTGGGTGAGTGTGTGATATTGTCCACAGGTGTGTGAGTGAATGAGTGAGAGACTAGGTGTGTGTGTGACATAGTCCACAGGTGTGTGAGTGAGTGAATGAGTGAGAGACTAGGTGTGTGTGTGACATAGCCCACAGGTGAGTGAGTGAGTGAGTAAGTGAATGAGTGAGAGACAAGGTGAGTGTGTGACACTGTCCACAGGTGAGTGAGTCAGTGACTAGGTGATTGTGTGATATTGTTCACAGGTGTGTGAGTGAGAGACTAGGTGTGTGTGACATAGTCCACAGGTGTGTGAGTGAGTGAACGAGTGAGAGACAAGGTGAGTGTGTGACACTGTCCACAGGTGTGTGAGTGAATGAGTGAGAGACTAGGTGAGTGTGTGACATTGTCCACAGGTGAGTGACTGGGTGAGTGTCTCATATTGTCCACAGGGGAGTGAGTGAGCGAGTGTGTGACATTGTCCACAGGTGTGTGTTAAACTGTATTAAACTGACAGTGGACAGTAAGTGACTGAGTGAACGTGTGAAGCCTTGTGAGGGACTAGCGCCCCGTCCAGGTGTGTACCTGACTTGCAAGAAATGGCTCCATGTAGGCTCTACTGCAACTCTGGACCGGATGAAGTTGTTACAGAAGATGAATGAATGAATGAATGAATGAATGAATGAATGAGCAAGGTAAAGGTTGTTTTAAAACCAATGATTCAAGACAAGAACCATTTAGGAACCTGTAGAAACCGTACAAGCACCACTATTGGGCAGAACGTTTAAGCCAAAACTATTGGAAAGTTTTAATCGTAGGAACTTTGAAAGCCCTTGTTTGATGTATCGCGGCTTGAGGTTAGATTTTCCGTGACCAGAGCTACTGCTAAAGTGGGTACACGGCTTTGACTCATAGTTAAGGAACTATGCGAGTGCTACTTTATGCAATAATACGGCCTTTATTTCAGCTGACTGCAGCACTTAGCCCTGCGATCTGCTAAATTGATGTGTTCTCAGAGCGGTGGTGTCCTGGAGCGAACTATAACGCTCGGGCAGGTATCTGATGTCTGGGCCTCGATGCTGCTCGCCCCTCTCCGTCCACAGAGCTCTCCATTGTTGCTCTGTCCCACTGCTCTCAAAGCGGCCACAGATACAGTTAAAAGCACCGGGCAGCGAAAGTGATTAAATTTCTCTGTATCAATCGTTCCATCACAAAGTGTTGGATTGTGTGCCTCCGAGGCGCTCACAATGGACAAAGCCCCTCACAGTGAAACTGCATGTGCTGGAGGAAAGGTGTCTAGTGCCTTGTTTTGCTTTGCCTGCTCTCCGGCCTGTGAAAGCAATCTCACATCAAAGAGAAGCCATGCAGGTAACACAATGCCACATCAGTGCCTTTATGATGCTCTGCGTATGTCTGTGTATGTGTGCGATTCCTTATCGCGATGTAGCAGCCTTCGGATTCCCCTCTTACATCAAATGACCCGCGAGGATCCCGAGGCTTCTGCATAGTTTCCAG
>NC_089815.1:3628654-3631154 GCF_029633855.1 Hoplias malabaricus | reverse complement strand
AGCTACCAAGAGCTACCTGTTCATGCAAAGGACAACACAAAGGGTCTGGTGCCCACTTTATAACATCAGGTGTTCGTCAGTCATTTTAGTAATAGTAAAAAAAACATGCCAACACCATGTCGATGTCTTCCCTGAGCAGGGTGCCTATAGAGCCAGGAAGGTAAGTGATATGTAAACAGACTCCAGAACATCAGGTGAATGAATCTTCTTTTCTTCTTTAAGTCTCAGTGAGACAAAGTGAAAGCCACTTAAATACGAAACAAATGCACAACAAGGAAATGAGCCTTAAGCCAGAGAATAGCGTCTGCTGTAGAGTAAGTCCTGTATCTTCACTGCTCTCGCCGCATGGAGCCACGGAGCTCAGAGAGGCTTGGAGCTTACAGAGGGAAGCTTGATATCACTCGCTGAAACATATCCTTTTAGGACTTCGCTAGGATTTTTCAAAAGAATAAATGGATTTAGAGAAACGGTACTAAATGACTTTGAATAAAATCCACTGATTGTGTAAAAGAACATATTATGAATGAGAAAATCACTTGTTCAGTGCATGCCCACATTGGTGACCTGGAGCTTCAACCCACACACTGTGCAACAAACCAGTTCCATGGGCTAAGTTTGTGGGCTAAGTCTGTAAAAAAGCATATTTGGTGCTGCAGTTTACGTAGAGTGCAGAGACTTTAGAAAGGTCCTGCCTCCTCATCTTGGTCTCTGCAGTTACAGCACAGGGAAAGATAAGTGTATTGAGCAAAAACTGAGAAAACAAAATGGAGAAGAAAAAGAACCCAGCTAAAATGGCTAATAATCAGAGCTGCTGTTTGCGTCTCCTTTAAAGTAAACAGCGGCTCATTCTCTTTTAAAGGAACAGGTGCAGGAACGTCCGTTCTGAACAGGCCTGGTTTTTCATCCTTGTGAAGTTTTAACCAAAGCAGGTCACAGATGATTTATTAAGACCCCAGAACTGTTCAGTCTTAAGAAAAGCATAGAAAGCATCAGTTGTGTTGTGAGACAAGTTTAGAGACACAATTGTGCATCTTTTAGAGCTAGAATGATTAGGCTAATGTTGCTAACCCACAGTGAATGTGAAGAATCACTGCAATAGCCTTCATAAATACACTCTAAAAAATAAAACATTGGGTCAACAAAAAAAATCAACGCAACGTTTAGCGACAGTCTTTTTGAGTTGTTTCAACTTCTCGTAAAATTACAGTGATCCAACATAGTATTTTGAGTACGATGAATTAGATTTTCAGAGCATTGTGTCAACGTAAAAACTCAGTGCAACGTTTAGCGACAGTCTTTTTGAGTTGTTTCAACTTCTCATAAAATTACATTGATCCAACATAGTATTTTGAGTACGGTGAATTTGTTTTTCAGAGCATTGTGTCAACGTAAAAAATCAACGCAATGTTTAGCGACAGTCTTTTTGAGTTGTTTCAACTTCTCGTAAAATTACAGTGATCCAACATAGTATTTTGAGTACGATGAATTAGATTTTCAGAGCATTGTGTCAACGTAAAAACTCAGTGCAACGTTTAGCGACAGTCTTTTTGAGTTGTTTCAACTTCTCATAAAATTACATTGATCCAACATAGTATTTTGAGTACGGTGAATTTGTTTTTCAGAGCATTGTGTCAACGTAAAAACTCAACGCAACGTTTAGCGACAGTCTTTTTGAGTTGTTTCGACTTCTCGTAAAATTACAGTGATCCAACATAGTATTTTGAGTACGATGAATTAGTTTTTCAGAGCATTGTGTCAACGTAAAAACTCAACGCAACGTTTAGCGACAGTCTTTTTGAGTTGTTTCGACTTCTCGTAAAATTACAGTGATCCAACATAGTATTTTGAGTACGATGAATTAGTTTTTCAGAGCATTGTGTCAACGTAAAAACTCAACGCAAAGTTTAGCGACAGTCTTTTTGAGTTGTTTCGACTTCTCGTAAAATTACAGTGATCCAACAATGTGTTATGAGTACGGTGAGTTACTTTGACAGACAGTAAAAAGCATTTTTATAACATGAACTTAAAAAATGTCACCATCAAAAGATATTCAACAGTGTGATTATTTTATTCCGTACTGTGATCACACCTCACATCCTTCACATGAAACAGTAAAAAATATGTATTATGTTTACTGTATAAATGTCACAGTTATAAGGCTCCATTTCAGTCAGCTGAGTGTGAGACAATTTAAACAATGACGGAAGAACATGAGAACATTCATAAAAACAGTGATAGAAACTTAACTTCTCTCTCCTCTGTTTCCCTCTCCCTCTGTTTAACTTGTTGTGCCTTAAGTCTCAAAGCAAATTAAATAATTAAATTTAAAAAAAACAAAACAAAAAAAACAACCTGAGGGTTATAATAAAAATGTTCTTGGCGGTTGTAACACTCTCTTACAGGGTTAAAGAAAGCTAGCTGGCTAGCTCGCTAATTCTGCTTATATCCACCAAACACAGACCATCAACACAACAGAAAAACAGGCAAAACTAAACACACC
>NC_089815.1:3508654-3623654 GCF_029633855.1 Hoplias malabaricus | reverse complement strand
AGAACATTCCATTCTCTTGGTCTCTTCAATGTCTGTGTCCACAAAGGGCTGCACTCGTAATGGAAATCGTTCATAATAAGGAATGTCTACAAACATTTGGACATAAAATATACATGTTTCCGTGTAGGCTACTAGACTATTTAAATAGTTTAAAAATATTGTAATATAATATGATGTGATTCTGCATTTTATTTAAAGTAGTGTATTAGTGCAATAGTGTAGTATGAGCACACAGTGGCTTTTACCAGCAGTGGTGTGTTAGCCAAAGACAAATGTATAGCATACAGTGGTGTATTTGCTGTAAATGGTGTTTTGGACATGAAGTGTATTACATTAGTGTATTTTAATATTACAGTGGCGTATTACCAGTATTAACAGTGCTATATTAGCAGTGATTTATTAGCCATACACAATTGTAGCATACAGTGGCGTATTACCAGTATTAGCAGTGATATATTAGCAGTGGTGTATTAGTCATACACAAATGTAGAATACAGTGGTGTATTAGAAGTACAGTGGCGTATTACCAGTATTAACAGTGATATATTAGTAGTGATTTATTAGCCATACACAAGTGTAGCATACAGTGGTGTATTAGCAGTACAGTGGCGTATCACCAGTATTAGCACTGATATATTAGCAGTGTTGTATTAGTCATACACAAGTGCAGAATACAGTGGTGTATTAGCTGTAAATGGTGTATTGGATGTGAAGTGTATTAATATTACAGTAGTGTATTAGCAGTACAGTGGCGTATTACCAGTTTTAGCACTGATATATTAGCAGTGATTTATTAGCCATACACAAGTGTAGCATACAGTGGTGTATTAGCTGTAAATGGTGTATTGGACATGAATTGTGTTAATATTACAGTGGTGTATTAGCAGTAGAGTGGCGTATTACCAGTATTAGCACTGATATATTAGCAGTGGTGTATTAGTCATACACAAGCGTAGAATGCAGTGGTGTATTAGCAGTACAGTGGCGTACTACCAGTATTAGCACTGATATATTAGCAGTGATTTATTAGCCATATACAAGTGTAGCATACAGTGGTGTATTAGCTGTAAATGGTTTATTAGACATGAAGTGTATTCATATTACTGTGGTGTATTAACAGTACTTTCATTGCCAGTGTTTCCTCCATCTTAGAAAGCATAAGAAACCACTCTTCTAAATTTTGACTTTTCCCAAGAGTGATTTTATGTGTGTTTTCTGTTTTTTTCACTATGTTTATGACTGTGGAATCCACCACAGAGTGTTTTGAGATGACTAGGAAGGGTTTTGGTTTGAGCTGCTATTAGCATGCCGGATTAGAAGCCTTATTATGCTGTTTTGTGGTTTGTGTGTGTGTGTGTGTGTGTGTGTGTGTGTGTGTTTGAGAGAGAGAGAGAGAGAGAGAGAGAGAGAGAGAGAGAGAGAGAGAGAGAGAGATTTTAAGGGGAAGCTGACCAGATGAGAATGTGGATTTGTGTGTGTGTTTGAATGTGTGGGGGTGTTGAGGGTGTATGAGGATGTGTATTTGTGGATTTGGAGTGTGTGTGTGTGTGTGTGTGTGTGTGTGTGTGTGTGTTTGTTCTACAGAGCCATATGGTGTGGTTGATGTTGGTAGGGGTTGTGTCTGGTCAGTGTCCTCAGATAGCTCGGCCTGTTTATAGCCGCAGGCTGCTGGACGTCTGTTGTGGTCGTATTTACTGCACATGAGCATTGAATGAAAACACTCCTCCTCTCATCGCCTCCATCCATTCATCTCCACTCATCCCTGCTTCACTCCTACTTTCTTTTCTTCCACCGCCAGTCACTCTGTTCACCGGCCAAAACCAGGACGTGAGGCTTCTGTTGTTCGATTGATGAACACTCAAATGTCACATGCAAATGTTCGGACGAGTGAAAATAAGTGAAAACATCCTCTGCAGGGAACAAACTTAGACAGATTAGAACTGTAAAGTTTCACATATTTTTACATCATACGTATTGTAGTAGCAGTAAAAAAAAAACATTTTATTCACAAGTTATTTTTAAAATGTTCCCGTTATTTATTTTGGGTGAAACTCAGCAATTTAACAATTATTTATTAAAACAAATGAACATTTACATGGGGAGTTGCGGTTAGGAATAATTACAGGTGTTCCTCTGTTATTTTAGTTCCGTCCAAATCTGCCATTTCAGTCAATTTTATACAGTGCCTGATGTCATTTTCTGTTAAACATATTTTCAATTTTTTTTCTGACCCTGAAAATTGAATAAAAAAAGCCTACTTTAACTGGTTATTATTAGTTTTAATTTCACTGTTACATATACCAACCACAGCAATTAAATTTTTATTATTCATTGAATAAATAATTGAATCAGTCTTATAAATATATAAAACACTGAAAACATGGTAAAAAAAAAAACAGGTTTATTAGAGGATGTATGGGTATGGGTTTATCCCAATGGGTTTATTAGAAGATCACATTAAAATAAAATGCTTTTACCCATAGACCCCCTTTTGTTTTACATAAACAATGCAAAATAAGGAGACGATAGAGGGTGCACAATCAGGCTTTAAACGCATCTGTGCTCTTGCAGGCTTACAGGCCTTGCCAAGTCTCCCAGGAGCCACTTCTCTCTCACCAGACCGTCACCACCAGCTTCTGCCAGCTCTTTTTCCCTCCTCCTTTCCCTGATAAATTGTCAGATAAAAGGCATGGCCAGTAGCCATTGTTTTGGCAGGGTAAAGTGTTTAAAATGAATTTACCCGGTGAGTGCGAAGAATACATTTGGTATTATGCGTGTCGCTGATGTACAAGGGGCCGGTTCCAAAAAATGTATGGGGCTAGCATGCCAGGCCCTGTACTGGGGGCATCTCGCAGTGCCTGCGGCCTCCACAAAAGGCCCACACAATCGCCACTGTTAGCTATGCATGCCACACTGTTGCCGTGGCTAAAGGGGGTAGGGGCTGTAGGGGTGTAGGGTGGGGAGGGGAGGTTTAAGGCGGTGGTAGAGGGGGGCAGCAATGCCATGCAGGGGCGACAGGCAAACACACTATGCTTCCTAGCCCCATGCACACACTTTTCTGTTTGCGTCCCGAGGCTTTGTCGGTTCCGCCGCTCTCGGATCTGACCAAAAGCCGCGGAGACGTGAAAGATGCTTCTCAGAACACTCAGCATAACACAGTCATTGACTCTTTTGGATCTGACAAGAGGCTGGCACAGCAGCAAAAAACAGGCTGCTGACCACAAACTGGACGAAAGGCGTCCAGCTGGCCCCATCCAAGCCTTGCTGCTGCCAACAAGGGGTCCGGTCAGCTGCCTCTTTTTCTGCACTGAACCTTCCTAACCCTTAATTAGACTGAGGGGACCCCACTGCAGAGAGGACCACTCATAGTCCAGGCAAACAGTCGCAAATAATTAGCTGCATGCTAGTCAATTAAAGCCCAACAATGATGCATGCAGAATCATTTAATCTAGGGCCATGTGCATGTGTGTGGAAGCAGAGGAACACTACGAGGGCGCAAGGGCAATACTCGAAATGGGTATCTAGAGCATCTAGATCAGGCCGATGTTAGCTAGTTATCTACACCTTGATTCTGACAGTAAAAAAGTACACGTGTTTTTTAAACCAAAAATAAAACAACATTCACCGGGTGTTTAAGTCCACCATTTTGTTTTAGGCCTTCACTCACCATCACACTTACATGAAATAAACAAACAAAGGCCCCGAAGAACAGGACCTCCTTTGTAAACTGTGTGACTCCTCACCTATTCAGTTTCCTTAAGTGTTATGAAGCTTGCTGTAGTAATTTGCTGCCTTGAGGTCAACCCCATAGGCCCGGCCATCTCTCCCATCCACCAATGGACACCGTGATTTGTAAACCTTTTCATGTGCTTGTGGAGGAGTTCGACCTTGATAAAGACCAGAGGCGAGATGGAGCGCACTCATAATGGACTGGTGTGCATGGGAGGGTCGTGGGAAAAGCGTGGTCACGCCATTATTGGGATATTTCAACCGGGCCTCTGGATTGACCCTCCCAAAGCCATATTGTAGTGACTGGCCTCCTAATGGGGGGGGTGATTCATGAGGGTTACAATAGACATGTCTCTACACAGAGGATCCCCCCCATCAATGTGTGTATTTGGTTGTGCCCAAGGGGAGGCTGTGTAGTCCCTTTTAATTCAGCTGAGAGGTGAATGGATTTGGTATGCTCCCGTAATGGCGTGGGTGCATCACAACTGATGGTGTATTGGCAGTTCCCTGGAGCGTAGTGATTCCTCCTCCTGGGTTGTAAGCAGTGTTCTACAGACTGTACACATCTGGACACAGAATTTACTACTATTAACTATGATTCCCAGAACAGGGCAAGACTCCCTTATTAGCCATTAGCTGTTATTCATTAAGATTGATACAATCTAAAAATAATGAGACATTAAGAAGCTTTAAGACTCAAATAAAAGAGTACGTTTTGGAGAAACACAAACACTATCATTGTTGTTGTTGTTGTTGTTGTTATTCTTTTTACTCCCCAAAAAAATGTTCATAAATGTACATAACATATAAAATGTGGCCTGTACATAATTATGGCACATTTTACATATGTTTTATCTCTTGAAATTGTGCACTAAAATGTGTGGAAAGAAAAGAATAATCCTTTCTTGGACAATCAACAAAACATGTCACTGCCGAGAAGTCTCCAAACTTTTGCCTGTATATTGCTGCTAAAAACTACAAATGAAAATGGAGTGAAAGAGGCCATAACCACTGGACTACAATGTCTGACAGCCTGCGTGAAGAGCACATTCCTCCCATGTCAATACCTCCCATGTTGTTGTGTTGCTTGACCTGCTGACCCCCTGGCATTACTCGGTCAGTATTCACTGGGCTTTCCCCATTGCTTCTACATTGTCTCAGGGTACATCCTCCAGTTGCCTCCAATAACAGACCCATCATTAAGGTTTTACACAAGAGCAGAGTTACTGAAGGGAGGGCGACCAATAAAACACATTCACCCTAACGGCAGCTATGTTTCTACTCAAACCAAGGAGCTTTATGTTCAACATTAAAAGGCAGAGAAATAGCAAATGATATATAACACCATTTGGAAAGATGCAAAAAATATATGATTGTGAGTTTTTCTTCCTAATTTTTCCTCCCTGTGTCTGCGTGGGTTTCCTCCGGGTGACTGTCTGTGAGGAGTGTTGTGTGTTCTCTCTGTGTCTGCGTGGGTTTCCTCCGGGTGACTGTCTGTGAGGAGTGTGATGTGTTCTCCCTGTGTCTGCGTGGGTTTCCTCCGGGTGACTGTCTGTGAGGAGTGTGGTAATCTCTCTGTGTCTGCGTGGGTTTCCTCCCACAGTCCAAAAACACACGTTGGTAGGTGGATTGGCGACTCAAAAGTGTCCATAGGTGTGAGTGTGTGAGTGAATGTGTGTGTTGCCCTGTGAAGGACTGGCGCCCCCTCCAGGGTGTATTCCCGCCTTGCGTCCAATGATTCCAGGTAGAATCTGGATCCACCGCGACCCTGAACTGGATAAGGGTTACAGATAATGAATGAATGGAGGCTGAAGGCAACCAGATGTGTAGGCACTGAACTTCATGAGGCCCACACTGAATCAAACATCAAAAATAAGTTTAAGTTTATACTAATATCCACAAGCCAATTTATACCTGCTCTGTGGTGGTCCTGAGAGGGCCCTGATGATTCAAGCAATGGTTCAAATGAGGGTGAACAATGTATGCAGAGCAGCAAACCGACAACATTCTGTGACAGCAGAAATACAAAGAGTTCCTTTATGTTTTGGTGGTGCTGAGGTAATGAACAGTGCATGTAGAAACAAGGTGGTCATAATATTATGGCTATACACTGATATGTTATGTGTAGTATGCAACTACATTACAGCCCCCACTTCATGAAGTTAGCCGTACCTCAGTGTTACCGTTCTCACTGTTTACTTTGGGAGGCTTAGCTGTAATACTATGTTAAATCTGTGCCGTATGGAGGCTGTTCATTAGCCCTGCATGGGCTCACCGTGAGCTGTTTATACGCTTCAAAATGGGGCTAAAGCAACCAAGACGGCGATAAAATAATATTAATGTGAAGACTTTGTCATCAGGGTATGACTTCAGAGAAGCCTTGCAACACGATCAAACAGCCGCGTGTGTTTAGGCTGGCCGCCTGAATCTCTATCAAGGTCTACGTATGCGCTCTCTGACGTATGCTCCGTCTTTACTCACAGATAATGTTAACCAAACTGGACGATATATCATCCCTAAAGATACAAAGTCAGGGCAATGCCCTGGGAACATACAATATATGACCTTGATGGGTCTAGAGCAGATAAAATGAACTGCTGAAATTTTCAACATCTGCTGTCTGCAAGGAGGCCAGGGATGCAAGGGCACGGATTTTCCACAAGCTTGTGGTGTATCAGAAGCTCACAAAATGATTGGTGAATGATAACATTACAGACACTTTGTTAACGAAATACTTGTGTAGATAAAAGCACAGGTGTCGGAAAGTAGATGACTCATGTTCCAACGAGTTTCATTTTGTGCATAATCATGTTAATCTGCAGCTGAAGGTACCTCAGAGTGATAAAGAATGCCATGTCCTGCACAAAGTTTGCTAACGCGGTTTGTATACTGTGCTTTTGAACGTCAGACATATGGTCAGATAACTCAAAAGAGGTGTGTGAGGGACATAGTTCTCTTCCAATTTCTATATATTTGGTGTTAATTAAATTAGTATTTAAACATGTTCATTACACTAAAATAGTGTGAGCAAGTTGTGCTAGCTTCACCCATGCTAAGCTCCTCACGCACTCCAAATGCCTAGGGTTAAGCCTTGGCCTGGTGTCCAGGCACAAAGGTCAGTATTCATTGACTAGTTGCTTAGATGAGTGCTTGAATGCTAGGGGTCTAACCTCACTGACCTCTCTTCTATTAGTTCCTAATAAGCATTACTTCTTGAGTCTACCAAGAACGGTCAAACATATGTCAGGGATAATTTGAGGTCAAATGAACCTGACCTGATATAATCTGCTTTGAAAAGAGCCAACCATTTGCCGTGTTTAATGATGCCTGTGTCTTTTAGAATCTGCTGGGGTTGAAAAGGTTTTATTGGACCTTCACTGCCACACGGTCCCTGGAGCCTCAAGGGATCTACAAACACTCCCCTGCCGATACATTCACACCCAATTAATGTCTTATGAAAAGATCTGAAGGTTTGTACGTGCAACCTGTGATTTAGCATAGCGCTAATACCTGGAGGAAAAATGAAAGGGAGAAAAATTGGCATGAAAGTGTGGTTTGAGTTTCCAGTTGAGTGGAAATCTTCATCGTCTTTCGCACATCATAAGTACTCCTTAATTGACCTAGAAGGAGAGAAGGGCGGGGATCAGAGCCAGGGTCAGATACACTGCAGCTACCCCAGAGCAGTTGGGGGTTGAGTGTGTTATTTAAAGGTTTAATAGTAGGAACTTGAACAAGATTATGACTGTAGAAGCTCTCTAGCTAACACCTAATAACATTTTATCCAATGAGTAATTGAAGCTTTTAGCCTGCAGTTAGCATTGTGCTAACTTCATGCTTAGATCTTCAAATTAAAATATACTAAAGTAATTTATTGCACTAAATGTACAAAAAAAGTCATCTACAAGAATGCAAGACTGAGTCCAGAATGCAATGCAATGCAAGAATGCAAGACTGAATCGCGGTGAGTCCAGAGCCTACCTGGAATTATTGGGCGCAAGGCGGGAATACACCCTGGAGGGGGCGCCAGTCCTTCACAGGGCAACACACACACACACACATTCACTCACACCTACGGACACTTTTGAGTCGCCAATCCACCTACCAACGTGCCTCACAGACAGTCACCCAGAGGAAACCCACGCGACGTGACTGCGACACTACCTCGCCACCCTCGCCACCGTGCCACCCGTATGATTATGTATTAGCTTTGTAACTCCAAAAAAATCATGCTCAGTATTTAAGTCATGTTCATTAGCTATGAACTAATGTAGCTAAGAGGTAATCGAAACTAATAGTTAACATTCAAACTGCATAGCTAAGTCATCAAGCTAAGTTTAAATGTACAACCACAAAGACACAATAAAAGTCTGACAGATGAGAACTGGTGACCACCAAGCTTTCATGACTACTTAACTTTATGCTTAGAAAAAATGTACACAAAATTCTGTTTTCCCGACAAAAAAATCAAAATAAGTGATAAACGTTAGCTTCCATTGTTAGCTACTGTAGCTAGGTTTGTTTAGCATGACAAACATCTTTTGGCTGATGGGACACTAACAGTGAGGGGAAATTTGTGTAAATGTCATTTTTGACTGAACAACTATGTTATCCTTTTGAATTTGGCTAATAGGTCAAGGCCACCTATTATTACTCCATTATGTTTGTGACCTCATGATTTGATTATTCATTCATTCATTCATTCATTCATTATCTGTAACCCTTATCCAATTCAGGGTCGCGGTGAGTCCAGAGCCTACCTGGAATCATTGGGCGCAAGGCGGGAATACACCCTGGAGGGGGCGCCAGTCCTTCACAGGGCAACACACACACACACACATTCACTCACACCTACGGACACTTTTGAGTCGCCAATCCACCTACCAACGTGCCTCACAGACAGTCACCCAGAGGAAACCCACGCGACGTGACTGCGACACTACCTGCTGCGCCACCATGCCGCCCCTCGCCACCGTGCCACCCCTATGATTTGATTAAGAGGTGTTAATTATCATGCGACTGGTTTTGAAGGAAGCCAGAAGGTCTAACAGAAAGACATATTGCAAAAGAGTGTGCCATATTACTCCTTGAAGGGCCACCTACCAGATCCTCTACGCCAACAGTTCTCAGCCTTTTCCACCTCAAGACCCTCCTGTGTGTCACTACCAAGTTTGAAGGCCCACAAGAAAGCATTTTTGCTCTTCTTTAATAATACACCCCAACATTGTATCGCGAGACTATTGCAGCACAGGGTTGATTTGTTTTGACTTCTGAAATCCAGCATCGACTTCTGTAACCCTCAGACAGTTAGTGTTGTGCACCGTCCCTTTAAAGAAAGCTTCTGTCTCGCTCTCTGAATGCACACAATATAGGTGGGTATACAAAATGTAGGAGGTAGGAGTATTGTGTTCGTTAACGCAAGCAACCGTGGCCATTCAGGGCTTTGAGCGGGTGTCTGAAAGGGGAAAGGGCTATCAGATACTTGGGTTCAGCACTCTGAGCTGGCGGAGTTGAGTAAAAGCCTTTCAGTGTCTGTGTGAGTGAGACACTCTGGAGGATGAATGGAGATTGCTTTTAAAAGCCCAGATTACAGTAAAGCTGGCCTACGTGTCCTTTTTATCGCTGCATGCCTCTTCAATCACTTGCATCTCCTCTGGCCTGCTCGCCCTGTGAGGCCCTCGCCAGTTGTTGGCGAGTCAAAGGCCTTTGTCTTTGCTCAAATTTAAACAAGTGCTTTAGCTCTGCTTCTCTTTCCTCAGTCACAAGAAGAAGAGTGCATGGATCATCTCAGAATTAAGGCACTGATTCAAGTTTGAAAACACAGGCGATTCTTTTTGTCCAAAGAATCGTTTGTGGGTTTTGTACTTAGCTGCATCTGTCAGCAACACCCCTCAAAAATTGCACAGCAACATTATCGCTAATCTGTCGTAAGTCCAACGTTCAGAAATGGCTGACTTGAATAGACTCGCAAAGTGGATTCTGAGAGGCCACAGTAACAGTTTAAACTGAAATCAGATTAGTTTAGCTGTGACAGTTATCTACTGCTAGTATTATCCTGAATTTCATGTATGAAATAAAAACATGACAAATTATTTCAATCACAGCTTTCAAAGCATATGTAGCACTTAGTATATGCTGTGTTTTAGCATGCTAATATCCAGACACTGCTGGGTGAAAAGCTGAACCAACACTTGTCCAGCTTTCCATCAGGCCCATTTGATAGAACATAATAAGCAGTAGGTTTAATTAAGAGTTTTCTTTAATAGTCTCTCTCTCTCTCTCTCTCTCTCTCTCTCTCTCTCTCTCTCTCTCTCTCTCTCTCTGTTGCTAGCAAATGTGGACCTCTGTTAGCTAATACTGATTAACCATCATATTATTAACACAACAGATATTTAGCATTCTCCTCCAAGCGTACTGTGCACTGATGTTAGCTAAGAGTATGTGCTAGCCTTCAGCTTTGCCATCCAAAGCTGAAGGCTAGCCATCCAGCTTTGCAACTTCATGATAAAGTGTTAGCACTCGTCAATGGCAATGACTTTATTTTTGTGATTAATCTGTGTAAAAAATGTAATTAAAATAATAATAATAAAGAGTATAGCAGCTATTTAGCTAGGATTAGTTAGCTAGCTAGCTAGCTAGCTAGCAATAAAATTCTCGGTTGGGGATTTATTTACTCTGAAATATAAAAATAGAAAAGTAGATTTTTTTTAGTATAATATACTTTTACTCAAAGAACGCTGCTCTAGGGAAATGTACTGAGGAACTTTTATGAAACCACCTCTGGAATGTAATGTGCTATAGCTCTCAGATTGCCAGGATCAGGGTGGGGGTAGGGGTGGTATTTAGCAATGAGAGGGCCTCTGTGGGACCATTACTCCAGCTTTAGGTTGAGAAGGCTGGATTCATGCAACAAAACCCCAGTGCTACGTTGTGCCTCACTATGATCACTCAGGGGAGGGGTCTTTTTTGGATCAGTAAGTAGCCAAAAAAAAAAAAAAGGGTGCTCTCTGAAAGGACCAGGAGAGAGCGAGTCTAAAAGCTGTTCTGTCAGTCGTAACCTTTGTTCTGTTCAGAAGGGGACTAATGTTTTCCAGTTCGTCCTTCAGGAATCAGCAGGATCTGCCCCTTCACCAGCAGACCACTAATCTCACCTCTCCATGTGAATAATACCAGCCTTTGTAAACACAGAGCCACATATAGAATCTGTAAGAAGGGCACCTAATTAACCGATCATGGGCTCCCTGAAGACGGCCGATTCCTATGTTATAGGATATTTCATAAACAATTGTGAACTTAACGATCCAACTGGGCCTTTTTATTCACAATGAAAAAATACACTGTACTTCTGTAGAATCAGACCCAGGAAACAAGGAGCGTCCCTGGACGTTCAAAATAGGTCTAAAAGTAGTCTGTCCGTCAAGGACATATTTTAAACGTCAATGGACGTCCAAAATCCATCTTAATAAGTTAGTTATAAAGTGGTGACCAATCGATAATGTCAGTGGACGTCCAAAATGCGCTTTATACAAGTAATTTATTTCGGGACCAATTAATAACGTCAGTAGACGTCCAAAATACGTCTAATAGTCGTCTTTTCAATGTCTGTGTTTGGACGTCTTTTCAACTTTCATTTTCAACCTTAAGAAAACGTTGATTAGACGACAGTCATTGCGTTATTTCAACGTTGAATCAACGGCTAAATGTTTACTGGGGAATTATGATACATTTATTCCTGTGGGTATCTGTGGGTAATATGTGAAAGTAGCCACTTTTTTCAAACTGCCACCAACACAATGTGGGCAGCTCATCATTCTTGGAGAATAAACTACTTTAAAGATACTCAGATTAGCTGATATCATATAATGGGAGCCAGGGAGGACCATCTGACCCACCCTCTTGGACTCTTCTGGACTGTAGATGGCGTTGGGTTTTGCTACTCAGATTGAACTATGAATGTATGTGTTGTACTTATTTAATAGATATTTTAACAGGCTGCTGTAGCATAATGATGAATGTGTGTGGGTCACTGTTGCCTTGAAATGCACAGAATCTTTTGGCATCCACTTTTTGTTTTTATTACCACAGCATTTATCACTCTTTCGCTCTCGTTCTCACACAGCAGCAAAAAGTGGTTTATCATTCTCTTCCTCCTTCTTTCTACACTTGTTATGTTGGTTTTGTTTATTATAGGCCTGTTTTGCTTAGACTGCGAACCACTATTGTTGAGTTCTGCAGTGGGAATGGGCAGTGGAATTATGTGTCTTAGCTTTGGGAATGCATTTTTTTTCCCCAGTGAAAGGCTAAAGAGCTCCATTTATGTGCCCTGAAAATTTTTTTCCACCACCAGGACTGACTGTATAACTTTCTATTTCAAACTTTTCTCAGCATTGTGGTGGTTTTAAAGTGAGGACGCTGAAGTTGACTTTGCTCATTCCAAACCAGCAATTTTGGTGCATTTTCCCTCACATGGGCAGTCTAGCTCATTCCCCAAGCCTCTGGCACATCATTGCAGATTCTCACAATACTTGACTTTGGATGTGTGAGTTTGATTCCCTCACATTATTTTCTGTCCCATTTGGGCTATGATTCTCAGAGTTAGCATTTAAAGTCTCTCAAGCCTCAAGTCCTTAGTAGAGAATTTTAGCTTACTGTAATGCTACTAGCTGCATATGCTAGCTACTATATGCTAACTAGATAAACAGCTTATCAAAATAATTATTTTAAAGGAATGTGATCAGTTATTTACTAAAACTACAGCTAGATTTGCTAAGGCTAATGCACTAGCTAGCACACACTAGCTAGCTGTTCAGGTGCCATTCTAGCTAATTCTAGTTTCCAATAGTGATTTAAGATTACTCATTCTTTTCAGAAAGGTCTTGTTATTTGAAGCTTTATTGAATACAGACATAAATCCTAAATATCAAAATACAGTAGGTTTTTTGTTCTAGGTTTGGTTCCCTGCTTGAGTGAACACACTGTACCTATAGCGATGTAAACATAAATAGAAATGCTCACAATGATGTGACTCCTTATTGAACCTTAATGTATCTAATTCCAATTAGTGAGCGAAAGCTGCCCGCAGTGACACTGGTGTTTAAAACTCTGTATATTATTATGGGATTAATTTTCCTACACCACGAAAAGATAAATACATTGATTGTTTAAATGGTCCTGTTTTTTTTTCTGACAGAAGCAACAATAAAATGTCTGAGTGAGGTGACTGTGTCAGTGGAGAAATCTGGGGAAGAAGAGAGCTCTATTCATGCACATATTTGCTGACGTTTGTGTTTGAAATCAATGAGAGGAGATCAAAGGGGCTCTGGGCTCTGGTGAGTGTAAAAAGAGGTTTCAGGTTGTGGGAGAATCACCTGGAGAGAGCAAGGGGAGCAGGTGGGTTCTTTAAATCTCACAGCCTTAAACCAACACACAACACACCTCTGTATTGACAGCTTTAGCTTTTACATTGTTTTAAGACACAGCTAGTTACTTTTTAATCCAAATATTTTCAAAGCTTTACAAAGTCTCAAACTCTTGAATCTAGTAAAGGGTAACTTTGGAGGAAAAAGCAGTACGTAGTATTTAACATAACATTAATATTCATAAAGACAATGGAACAATGGAAGCTGCAGTAAACAAACTGCACATATACATATATTTAATGTGAGTAATGCAGAGTATTAAGCAGCAATTGTGGCAGGTATTACAGCATATATTTTTGTCTATTTATATTCTAACATTATAGATATATTTGCAGTGAATTTTCATGTATATATTTTTCTTCTTTTTCCTAAATGGACCAGCGCCTAGTTCTTCTTCCCTGTTATTCTCTGTTAGATTCAGTAACAGTAGTCCTGCCTCTGGAGCTTTTTAGTGCTCTGTGGCCCAGTGATAAATTATACCCCTGTTAGCACCTCAGGGCCTTTAAATGGGAGTTGGACCATAAGGGCTTAAGTGTGGGGGTGTGTGTGTGTGAGGGTATCCTTGTTATATTTATTCATAACCTAGAAGCGCTTGATTAACATGATATTTGATTCTGTCAATACGTCCTCAAACCTTCATAGTGTCAAAATCATCATTAAGATAAACCATATTTAGTTTAGTAGATAATGTGCTGTATATTCATTCATTCATTCTCAATTTCGGGTCACAGTGGGTCCGGAGCCGACCCAGATTCACTGGGCGCAAGGTGGGAACACAACCTGGAGGGGGCGCCAGTTCTTCACAGGGCGACACACACTCACACCTATGGACACTTTTTTTAAATTGCCCATCTACCTACCAACATGTGTTTTTTGGACTTTGGGAGGAAACCGGAGCACCCGGAGGAAACCCACGCAGACACAGGGAGAACACACCACACTCCTCACAGACAGTCACCCGGAGGAAACCCACGCAGACACAGGGAGAACACACCACACTCCTCACAGACAGTCACCCGGAGGAAACCCAAGCAGACACAGGGAGAACACACCACACTCCTCACTGACAGTCACACCCGGAGGAAACCCACGCAGACACAGGGAGAACACACCACACACCTCACAGACAGTCACCCGGAGGAAACCCACACAGACACAGGGAGAACACACCACACTCCTCACAGACAGTCACCCGGAGGAAACCCACGCAGACACAGGGAGAACACATCACACTCCTCACAGACAGTCACCCGGAGGAAACCCAAGCAGACACAGGGAGAACACAACACACTCCTCACAGACAGTCACCCGGAGGAAACCCACGCAGACACAGGGAGAACACACCACACTCCTCACAGACAGTCACCTGGAGGAAACCCACGCAGACACAGGGAGAACACACCACACTCCTCACAGACAGTCACCCGGAGGAAACCCAAGCAGACACAGGGAGAACACAACACACTCCTCACAGACAGTCACCCGTAGGAAACCCAAGCAGACACAGGGAGAACACAACACACTCCTCACTGACAGTCACCCGGAGGAAACCCAAGCAGACACAGGGAGAACACAACACACTCCTCACAGACAGTCACCCGGAGGAAACCCAAGCAGACACAGGGAGAACACAACACACTCCTCACAGACAGTCACCCGGAGGAAACCCAAGCAGACACAGGGAGAACACATCACACTCCTCACAGACAGTCACCCGGAGGAAACCCAAGCAGACACAGGGAGAACACAACACACTCCTCACAGACAGTCACCCGGAGGAAACCCACGCAGACACAGGGAGAACACACCACACTCCTCACAGACAGTCACCTGGAGGAAACCCACGCAGACACAGGGAGAACACACCACACTCCTCACAGACAGTCACCCGGAGGAAACCCACGCAGACACAGGGAGAACACACCACACTCCTCACAGACAGTCACCCGGAGGAAACCCACACAGACACGGGGAGAACACACCACACTCCGCACAGACAGTCACCCGGAGGAAACCCATGCAGACACAGGAAGAACACACCACACTCCTCACTGACAGTCACACCCGGAGGAAACCCACACAGACACAGGGAGAACACACCACACTCCTCACAGACAGTCACCTGGAGGAAACCCACACAGACACAGGGAGAACACACCACACTCCTCACAGACAGTCACACTCGGAGGAAACCCACACAGACACAGGGAGAACACACCACACTCCTCACAGACAGTCACCCGGAGGAAACCCACGCAGACACAGGGAGAACACACCACACTCCTTACAGACAGTCACCCGGAGGAAACCCACGCAGACACAGGGAGAACACATCACACTCCTCACAGACAGTCACCCGGAGGAAACCCACGCAGACACAGGGAGAACACACCACACTCCTCACAGACAGTCACCCGGAGCGGGACTCAAACCCACAACCTCCAGGTCCCTGGAGCTGTGTAACTGTAACACTACCTGCTGCGCCACCGTGCCGCCTAGAGCTGTATACGGTACAGCATGTTTTATTTTGTTGTCTATTGTTTTCTATGTGAATTTAGCACATGTTTACCATAATTCTTATTACTGCAATATTTACTAATTTACACACATTAATTCTATGGTTTTTCTTTTTTAATAAATGGGTCTTTAAAGATTTTAGTAAAGACATTTAATGGTTCTATGTAGCACTAAATATTCTATGTAGCACCTTGGTCCTGAAGGAACGCTATTTTGTTTCACTGTGTACTGTAAACACTGTATACTGCTGAAATGACAATAAACTTATTGAACTTGAACTTGAACCACGAGCACACATAGAGCCAGTTGTGTGTTTAAAGGGTTCTTTGCATAACCTTTTTTAAACAGGTTCTGTACAGGGTTCTGCTGTTGTTGAAATGTCTTAAAGGGCCAAGGGCCTCCATATAGATCATAATCCTGATGTCAGTGAGGTTATGAACCTGGAGCAATCAGAAGCAGATGAACATCCCTTTGTTGTGACATCACATCTGTGTTCAAGCCTCAGGTCACAAAAAGTGGATGCAGTGTTTCTTTAAATCACAATCTAATACTGAGCTGATATTACTCAAAAATCGATCAGCCCCTGTCCATTGTGTGTGTGTGTGTGTGTGTGTGTGTATTATATGTGATGATTTTCATGATTGTGTGCTGGCAGTTAAAGCCCTTGGCTCAGACAGGGGGCTTCCCTGGCAACTACAGCTAATCCTTAATGCACCTGGGGTGTGAGTGTGTGTGGACGTGTGTGTGAGATCACAGCAGCGGACGCAGATTATCTTGACGTTTTCTGAGCCTCCAGTGACCCACACTCCATATCTGGGGATGGGGAGAGACTCTGTTGGGTGCACAACTTCCCCAGGGCCATTCACACTGCGCTGGCACTGAGATCTATTACCAACCCCCTTCATGCTCCTCTATATACACACTTCACACACACACACACACACACACTCCTGACCTCACTCTGACACTTACTTGTGTCACTTTATACTGAGATGCCCACTTCTGAAATATATAATAATATACACACACACACACACACACACACACACACACAATCATCGGTGAGGTTAGGTGCTGGTGTAGAGAGATTGGTTTTGAATCTAACACACACCTCTCCACTGTATTGAATAATGCGCCATCACTTCAGAGAACAGTCCTGTGCTGAAGGTGCGCTTCACCCCTCTGGCCTCACTTTGCACTTGGCATTTTCATCTTAGACTTATGTGTAATCCTGGGGCATTGTACTTACTTATTATTTTAATGATTGATTGAATGATGACAACAAAAGCAGCACGTATGGATCACAAATCCCACTCTCGGCTGGCCGTCCTGACCTGGAACTCTGGATGAAACTACAGTCAAAATGATTAATCCACCATGAATATCACGGTACGTTTACATTTTTAAAGCTCCATTTATAACTAATCGCCTTGCGATAAACCCCTCTATACACCGCAGTGTTTGAATGCCTCATTATTGTTCCCTACATTTACAGGATTACAAAAGAGGGTCTTTACAAACAGACAGAGGCTCCATAGAGACCTTTCAGTGCCAATTAGCCACTCTTTTTTCATATAAAAAAATCTGCCTGGATGAAGAGCGCAGAGTTAGGAGAAAACAGAGGGCCCTTTAAAAAGAACGATGGTGACAACATTTCAACAGGGGTGTATGTGTGTTTTTGTGTGTGTATGTGTGTGTGTGTGTATAAGGACGCCCCCCCCTTCATCTTTAGTGAATAATGTATTTTAATAGATACAATGGAATGAATTAAGAGGCCACGTTTTTGTTTCACCTGCAGACATAAACCAAAAAATACAAAAAGGCCCATTATGACATCATAAAGCTCGCCAAATTAATTCTGCAAATAGGATTCATTTCCAAACTCAAGTCCGAAGAAGGTGGGACGTGTTTGAGATGCTAGTAAAAGCAATAAAGCAGTGCTCTGCAAATCCAGTTTGATCTGTGTTTAAACCATCACCATAGTAACACTTTACCGTATCAGTTTCATAATGTGTAAAATGAGTGCTTGCTATACCTTCCAATTACGTTTGGGCAGGGTTTAAAAAAAGGGAACGCAGAACAGAAAGAAGCACCCAGGAAAGGCAATGTACGTTATAAATGAGTATGGGTCAAAGTTCAAGAACAATGTTCCTCAAAGAATTGCATTTAATGTTCTACAAACAGTAATATCTTGACTTACGAGTTTAATTCGTTCTGTGAGTGAGTTCGTAACTCAGTTTGCACGTATATCAAATTAATTTTCCCCATTAAAATGAACTGAAATACAATTCATCCGTTCCAGCCCCAAAAACCACAACACTTTTATGTTACGAGTTTTTAAATAAGAAAAATGTAATTTGTAAATCACAAAAAATGTATAAAAATAATAATACATAATAAAAGAGATTGTAAGGAAATAAATTAGTTTTATTAAGTGTATGTACAGGGCGGCACGGTGGCGCAGCAGGTAGTGTCGCAGTCACACAGCTCCAGGGGCCTGGAGGATTCCCGCTCTGGGTGACTGTCTGTGAGGACTGTAGTGTGTTCTCCCTGTGTCTGCGTGGGTTTCCTCCGGGTGACTGTCTGTGAGGAGTGTGGTGTGTTCTCCCTGTGTCTGTGTGGGTTTCCTCCTGGTGACTGTTTGTGAGGAGTGTGGTGTGTTCTCCCTGTGTCTGTGTGGGTTTCCTCCGGGTGACTGTCTGTGAGGAGTGTGGTGTGTTCTCCCTGTGTCTGTGTGGGTTTCCTCCTGGTGACTGTCTGTGAGGAGTGTGGTGTGTTCTCCCTGTGTCTGTGTGGGTTTCCTCCGGGTGACTGTCTGTGAGGAGTGTGGTGTGTTCTCGCTGTGTCTGTGTGGGTTTCCTCCGGGTGCTCTGGTTTCCTCCCACAGTCCAAAAACACACGTTGGTAGGTGGATTGGCGACTCAAAAGTGTCCGTAGGTGTGAGTGTGTGAGTGTGTGTGTTGCCCTGTGAAGAACTGGCGCCCCCTCCAGGGTGTATTCCCGCCTTGCGCCCAATGATTACAGGTAGACTCTGGATCGACCGCGACCCTGAACTGGATGAGTGCTTACAGATAATGAATGAATGAATGAAAGTGTATGTAATTTGAAGATCAGACGAAGAAGCTGGCGGAGGTGGAGGAGCAAGATAACCAAGTGAACTGAGCGCCCGCTGGGCCACCTAGTGGTGGGTGGCTCTCTCATAACTCAGATCTCAGCTCGCATCTTAAAGCAAAAATCAAGCGAACAATGGCTCCTATCTCAGAAAATTCGTAAGTTGATTTACATGTAAGTCAAGGTTTCACTGTATTATAGTATCATCTTTTATCAGTTTATGTCCAAACAATTATTAATAGTGTTATTAAAAGCAAAGGTGGAGTGCGACAGTGGTATTTGTTTTTCTGACCAGGTTTTTCAAAATACTGTCTCCAATTTTGAGGCCGTATGTTTGTGTTCTGGTGCTTTGCCATTACAATTACTAACTGTGACTGATTTACATCAGCAGATAAACTTAAAGCAGCACCACACACATGATCAAGTTTCCGTGTGGCCATGGACCGAAGGTGGGTTTGTTTTGGCTCCCCTCCCCCTTTTCTGGGAATGGCTCTACAATTGAGTTTAATCCCTTTTACTCTCCTTACAGTGCGCTATATTGATTTTGCCCAAAGGCACATCTCTGACCTTCAAATTCTGCCCCAGTGCCACGGCTCCAAAACCTAATCCTACAGACACACCCCTTAGATATAAAGGCTTCTTTAGAGAGGAGCTTTAAAGGATTGTTTTGTGAAAGTGTGTGTGAGTGTAAAGACATTCCTTAAAATGTAAAAAACATGAATAAAATATAAAAATTCTATTCCATGGCGGTTCCAAGAGGTGGGTTTCCAAAGAAACAAAAACAGCGTTAAAGCAGAGCACTGAAACACTTTAAATACCGTAGTATTTTTATATCACTGTTGGTAAAATGATCAAAATTATTATTGACGTATTGCATGTTGACTACAGATTAGTGGGTGCCAATCCGAAGCATTCATTTTTAAGAGGGAATGCTGCACATTCAGCACATTAAACCCTTATTAAAGCACAAGGCCTTACTTCTAGCTACATCATGTCAAATGGGCCAAATCATCCCAGGCTCATGCTGGAGATACCGTCTGACTTTGAGATCGCCGTTCCCGTGCCGAGGGTTGGGAGAAGACTATTTTTGGGTGAGGGAAAGCGGACACATAATTTTGGACTCCCGGTGGTCGCCAGAGCCTCGGGTCTGTAATAACCCAAATTGAGTTGACTTTGCTGGGCAGAGAGAGGACTAGCCCTCAGGCTGCAGAGCGGAGAACTGAAGGAGCACAATGAAGTCAAACATTACCCTCCTGCACCAACCTAAAGCCTCCGCCAGCACACTGCTCTGATTACAGAGGCTCTCCAATGACCAGATCTAGTTCACGCTGATCAATAGCCTTCTTTTTCCTTCGTGAAATCATTCTCCCTGTCCCACATTTATCATGTGGCATGGCCAGGAAAATAAATAACTGCTCTGTTAAATGGGAAAGGTACAAGGGGCTATTTGGAGTTTCAGGGCAAGTCCACCCAGTGTTTCATTCACTGCCAAAGATCGCGTTGATACTTTAAGAGGTTTCTTTTTCTAAATTTCTGCATAATTAAAGTGTCACTCGGAGAGGTTTGATGTAATATCTCAGTTTATTTAAAGCTTAATTGTTATTTTTCACAGTGGTGATAAGAATCGGCAGTGTTCCAATGACTGCCTTAAATGGGTGATCTCAGACAGCCAGGGTTTCTTACATCATAAACCAAAGCAACCAATGACATCAACTTACAAGCTTTTTTAAGCACAGGCATGTGGCAGTGGGGTTGGCGGAGGTAGAGACAGGGAGTAATAACATATTCATAGATCCACACGTACAGATTGAAGGAGAGTTACATCTAAGCCACTTTTAAGGCATTAGTTCTATAAACAGATCGGTTTTTAACACTGAAAATGAAGAAATGTAATTAAATACTTTTGTTTAAAACATACATTTCAACACATGAAGTAATACACTGCAAGATTTCTCAGAATTTATTGAACGTTTAGGTGCTTTATCATATTTGGTCCTTGTGCCTAATAACACACTTGAATCATTAAATCAATGTCTCTCCAGGCTAATTGCTTTAGCCTGTTGCTACAGAACGCTGCACAAACCGAGTTGAGAAAATACACTGTAGCCAATGTCTATTAAATTCCTATTCCTTATAAAATGATCCATTACATCCTCATTAATTTGGTTAGTATTGATTGATGTCTTGATTACTCACTGTTGGAGAGTCCAGGTGGTATGGAGCAAGGTGGTATGGAGCACTGAGCGAGGTGCATGCTGTATTAATGGCAGTGATGGGCTCCCTCAGAGCATCAGCCCATTGTTTGACTTGGCGTAGCGTACAGCTCCCTGGGGTCCGGTCTATAAAAGAGTTTCTGTTGGTCGCTGGAGTGCGTATTGAGGAAAAATTGTCCCTCCTAAAAATTAGCATTGTAGGATGAGGAACACAGAATGCTGGGCAAATGTCAGCTGCATAGCTGAAACAATACATATGAAATGTATATATATAATTAGATTTATATATATATATATATATATATATATATATATATATATATATATATATATATATATATATATATATATATATAATTTTTTTGTTTCAATTGAAATTTTCAGTCACAATTATTTCAAATTAGCATAGCATAGCATAGCATAGCATATCTCTCAGAATGGACTGAAATCCAGTTACTCGATGAATCAAACCCTTATACTTCTATAGAGTGTGGGAAATGGGGTTAATGGGTACACAAAAACAATACATTTACACAGACAGAGAGAAAGCTGTTTCAGATTAGCCAGACTGTGTGCTAAGTTTTGGTGTTTAGTATGCTAATATATTCTCAAGGCTAATTCAGCATGGGTGTTGAAACAATAAAAGAGCAGTGGTGTGATTTCAGACAGATTAGATTTCAGCCACAGCACCAGATTAATCACCAAGTGCATAGACTTTGTGCCCAGAGCCGCCTGTCCACTGATCACCACAGCGCTAACGTCACACCATTAATGCTAACATTAGCAGCCGCGCCCAGTTCATAATGCAGCAGAACCGCACTCTTCTAAACAATGCAGCTCTGTGGTGAAATTAAATAGAAAAATAACTTTTATTTTTAAAATGTTGGAGTCTCTGGAGAGATGCTGTTGATTGGCTCCTAAAAAAAAAACATTTCAATGGATGGTTCACTGAAGAGCAGAGTACTACGTTTATTTTAACAGCCAGTGGCTCATGTGCTTTACGTTTTCTTTTCTATTAATTATGAATCTGCATTATTGTCCTATATTTTAATTTCATGTCTTAGTTTTTATTTACTTTTTCATTCTTATGAAATTGTACCAATGGATGCAAAAGCCTTTCTGAGCCGCTAGATCTCAGGAATGTCCTAATGCTTTCATTTGTTTTTGTTTAAATGATTTTTAATCATGTTTATTTTATCAAGTCATACTCATACGTTTATATGATAGTTTTTATTCTCCCACATCTTTTTTATTTGTAGTTTCTCATTTGTAAAGCCCTTTGAATGACCACAGTGTATGAACAGTGCTAATTAAATAAACTTGCTAGCTTGCATTTGTTTCCAGTGTTTTTGGACGAGGTATTGAACCGAAAGGACTGCACTGTATTGTAAATTCTGTATTTAATATTCGTATTGACTTAGTTGCTAAACATTATGTCTTATTGACCATATCATAATAGTAATTATATCATTTTTAATAATTACTATAATTAATCTGAAGGGTATGAGTCATTATTTCCCAACATTTGATGTAAGGAATAATTTTTAGAGAAACTAAGTCAATGTTTTTGATGCACAGCCACTGCCAGAAGTTTGAACAGAGAAAGGGCTGCTTGTAGAAAATAC
Organism: Hoplias malabaricus; assembly: GCF_029633855.1. Classification (NCBI taxonomy): domain Eukaryota; kingdom Metazoa; phylum Chordata; class Actinopteri; order Characiformes; family Erythrinidae; genus Hoplias; species Hoplias malabaricus. The sequence goes on along the minus strand of NC_089815.1, from coordinate 3,601,043 downwards.
AATGCTTTCATCAGTGATAATCATATGTTACAGATGTTGCTGGAGCGCTTCTTTAAAGATGGATCCAGAGGTGGTTAATTCCACCAAGTCACTCCAATAAAGGCCCTCACTGGCACGTATTCAGAGAGTGCAGGGAGTCTATCTGCTCCTGCTGCTGGTGGTGGTGGTGAGGAGGAAAATGAAATTCTTGGTGGTCTGAGGAACTTGGCCGTTTTGTGTTTTGTGTGATTGTCCCGGTGAGTTATGAGATGTGAGGCACTTTGCGAGGCCATTGCTCTGCTGTGTTTGGGAAATGTTTCCCGGTACACCTTCTCTGTTGCGTGAAATGGAGCCAGTGGAGGTATGTGAACTATCCTGTATATTTGTAAATCGAGAATTCTCCAGTTTCAACAAACAGCCTCAAGAGCCCTGTTTCCAGGAGAAGAGTGTGTTTGGCTTGTGCCTTCATTTATTGCTCGGAAAGTGCTTTAATGTTTGAGCTAAACGGATTAAGGAATGGATTAGAACTTGGTCTAAGAAGTTATTCTGAGCGAAGTCTACGACGCATTATAAACAAGTGCCAGATGTCTGGGACAACAAATATGTAAGCAATTTAGACATTTGCACCAGTAATAGCTGGCTTATTCGTACAGACGCCCTTTTAAATCTCTCGCCTCAGTGTAGGCCCTTTCACAGATGCTGCTGCCTTCATTTAAAGTGAAACATTGGAGGCGCTCTACACTCATCACCTGCGAGGCTTTTCTTCCGACGCCTTTTATTCTGGAACAAGCTCTTTTTTGTGGTCTCGCGAGCAGTCCAAACAAACAACCCCATATTGTCCGGGATGGCAGTAGTCTCCCTGTCGACACGTTTGTTTATATGATCAATATGATTACCATTACAATATGGCTTTATGCGCTGGTAGAGGGTATTTGTTAGGGGGCAAATGAGATGGCCACTTTCTCCTGAGGCCTTTGAAAAGTGAGCTGGCGCACTGTGCCCTCTCCTCATTGTTGAGCGGCCACAGAACCGCTCGCTTGGTATTCCCCTCACAATCGGCCCAAACTTTGGCCTGAGAGATGTGCGCTTCAGGAATCCAGGCCTCTGCCAGTCCAATTCACTCACTAGTCAGCTTTCTAACTCAATTTCTCTCTAAGTCATGAGGCAGCAGAGTGTAGCTCGGTTTAAATCTGTTTGCCTTGCCGTTTGTGGACAGAGATTTATTCAGTGTCCTGGAGTCCTCTGGTGCGTTTACCAACGAAGTGAGTAAATCTCAGTGAGAAATGTTGTAATCAAATTACTGGATTATTCTCTGGCTCCTTGCAAATTAAGGCCTTTTATACCAAAGCATAATTGCATCGAATGTTTACGGTTTTCCTGGTGTTAAATTACAAGTCTTCAGGGGTTCTGTCTTTTCTGACGTTGCAGTTCGTTTGAGAAGAAAGTGTATACAACATGTACCAGCATCAGTAAACGTGATAAAGTGTGAAGGTGTGTGATTTTCCAAAGCAGTGAGTGTGTGAATGACTGAGTGATTTTCCACAGCTGTGAGTGTGTGAATGACTGAGTGAGTGTGTGGTTTTCCACAGCAGTGAATGTGTGAATGACTGTGTGATTTTCCACAGCAGTGAGTGTGTGAATGACTGTGATTTTCCACAGCGGTGAGTGTGTGAATGACTGAGTGAGTGTGTGGTTTTCCACAGCGGTGAGTGTGTGAATGACTGACTGAGTGTGTGGTTTTCCACAACGGTGAGTGTGTGAATGACTGTGTGATTTTCCACAGCTGTGTGTGAATGACTGTGTGATTTTCCACAGCTGTGAGTGTGTGAATGACTGAGTGAGTGTGTGGTTTTCCACAGCAGTGAGTGTGTGAATGACTGTGTGATTTTCCACAGCTGTGTGTGACTGACTGTGTGATTTTCCACAGCTGTGAGTGTGTGAATGACTGAGTGAGTGTGTGAATGAGTGAGTGTGTGAATGACTGAGTGAGAGTGTGATTTTCCACAGCTGTGAGTGTGTGAATGACTGAGTGAGAGTGTGATTTTCCACAGCGGTGAGTGTCTGAGTGACTCAGTGAGTGTGTGATTTTCCACAGCTTTGAGTGTGTGAGTGATTGAGTGAGTGTGTGATTTTCCACAGCTGTGAGTGTGTGAGTGACAGAGTGAGTATGTGAAATTGTCCATGTGTGATGGAGTGTGATGGACTAGTGCCCTGTCCAGGGTGTGTTCCTGCCCTGCACCCAGTGAATCAGGGTAGGCTCCAGACCTACAGCGACTGCAATAAGGATGAAGTGGATAAAGGAGATGAACAAAATGAATCAAATACTTTTTTTACAGAGCATTTCATATTCTACCCCAGAGAAATCACTGCAGTCAACAGTGAAAACCATCAAACCCGAAAAGAAACACCTGAGTCTCTGTAAGTTGTCGGCTGTCACTGGGGGTCCATATATTAAGTGCTGAGCGTGTGTCATGTTCACTCAGCGTCTGTGAATTACACGGCAAATATCAGGCCACAGTATTTCATCTGTGGACGGGAGAAAATAATAAAGCAGCTTGTTTTCTGTTTTTCGTAGTCCGCCTTTGTCATGAAAGAGCAGGGAGATGGGTCTCACCTGCTTTTGGCATGAAACAATCCCTTTCATATCCTCATGGCCCGCTCCAGCTGCAGCCTGTCCCGTCCCTCTCTGATTAGAGGGCCCAGAGAAAGAAAAACACGTTTCTCGACATGTGATTGGAGGCGAGGGTTTACCAACATGATTTATTTTCTTACCTGGCACTTGTTTGGAGGGGTTCCTATCAGGAACTTATTAGGCAAGGTTTGACCTTGTCAACAGACTGAGGAAAAAAAACACCCCATGTCCAACAAGACGTCCAAACATCTTTAACGTGTAAGGGACCAGAAATATTTTTGACTGAATCACTTTGACTACATGTTTTAGGTCATATTACACTCTTAAATATATGTGAACCAATACCATCCATGTTAGTTTTCAGCGAACGGCTCTGTAGAGGCTCATCGGACCCTACCTGTTTTCTCTTTGGTTGCCAAGCAAAAAAATGACTTAAGATCTTTTCTATTTTATCCAAATCAGGCATGGGCGGTTTCCACATTTTTCATAATGTCATACCATGTCTACTGTATTAGTATGGGAGTGGGTGCACTGCCAGGCTTCTTGAGCTTCATATCTGTGAGTGTTGGTCACGTGAAGGGTTTTCGGTGCTGTGCAGTTCAGCCCAAAAAACGCAAATTGCGCAAATTGCAGTGACTGGGGCTGGAGGAACAGAAACGTTCAAAAGTACGTGAAATAATACAGTTATACACCATTTACAAACACAGCTGGCCACTGGTCAGGCACTGGTTTAGCACACCACTGCAGATGATTTTCCAGTGAACTAAGGCTCAAAACACACGTATTTCGAGGATAAGGCCTCATACCTGTGAGCAAAAAGTCAAGTGAAGGGTTTTCGGAGTACAGGAGGTCCTCGGGTTACGTCAGTCCCGAGTTACAATGTTTCGTGTTTACGACACATCTCCCGTTTACTGTATAAAGCCTTGTTTCAACTTAAGTGGTTTTGCGTCGTAAACGTCGTAACGCGAACTTCGTGTTTGGTGTGCACGGCGGAAGAATACACGGTTACGCGGCTCGGGACCGAGGGTGACGGCGTCACCCCAGTCACATTGTACGCCATTTTAGCTTGCAGCTACGTCATTCTCTCTCTCTCACAGTATGTTATTTACGTACAGTATGAACGTATGTTCCGACTTACACCGAAAATTGGTTTACGATGCGACGTAGGAGCGGATCAACGTCGTTCAACGTTCTGTCTGTTTTCAGCTGTCTTCCTCTCTCTTTTAACCCAAACTCAGCACTAAACTCACAGCTGCGGTGGGCTAATGGGCTCGTGTGTTTGTACACCCATTTTCAGAGTGTGACATCACCCGTCAGTGAGCGTCCACAGCGCCCCCTCCCTGTGGTTCTCTTAAATGCGTATGAATTACATTTTTGGCTTAGTACTAAAGGGAATGTCTACGGTTGTATTTGCTTTTGCATTTCTCTCTGGTTGTATACATTCAAGAGCTAAACATCTGTTGTTTGTACGTGGCTTTAGTTTAACTTATCTGTAAGTTTTTGAATTACCACAGAAACTCACTTGTGACTTGAGTTTTGTAGCACTTTTGCTAACGTGGTTAGCCGACTCCCAAATCTGTAGACATTTCCACCTTAAGTGATGCGAAACAGCAAAAATAAGTCAGTATTACCAATCTGTAAGTATACGGTATTACCATTAGAAACAGTCAAGAAGCATGTAGGGCTTTTTACCTTCCAGGGCGAATGTAGGTGTTGGCTGTTGTGATGCACGTGAATCAGGAATCTGTATGTTATCCTGATGAATGATTAAAACGCATAAGGCAAACCGAATAAGTCAATAATCCTCAACAGAATCCTGAGTGCGTAATTAGCCTCCTCTGATGTTGCACTAGCTGCATTAACAAAGCTGTTGATCCCTGATAAGATCATTTTTGTCACGCCGAAAGCCTCCATCTTGGCAGTGGTCCACAGCGGTCATTGAGAGGAGCTCCATTGAGGCGCTGGTAGTGAGGATGGATTGGTTGGTCAATGTGTGTTCTGAATGGCCCTTGTCCTGCCTGCTGGGCTGGACTTTAAGGCCTGATGGACAGCGTTAAGCCTCTCCAAACACTCGGAGATGAACCCGGCCGCTGGGACAGACACTGGGCCAGTGTGCTGGTGCCTGCTCTGGCAGTACACACACACACACTACTGCCCCACTGTTCCAGCCCAGCAGGGGGGCCGCGGAGGCCCCTCAGAGCATCTCTTGATTGTGTCCATCAATACGCCTCAGACCCTGAGCCCCCAGCTTTGTGTCTTACTCCAGCGTTGACAAACACATTCAAATCAGTCAAAGCATGCGATTACAGAGGACAGTTCGCTTCTGTGGGAGAATGCCAACACTATACCTACTGCCACATGGGCAACCATCTGCATCTGCAATTGCAGTCATGTGCAAAAGTGTGGGTGCACATTTTAAACCACACTTTACTTAAGTTTTATTTGGCCGTCCGAACATTAGCACAAAAGGTGTGGCATGTGCACATCTGGAATCACTGGGCGCATGGCAGGAACACAAACTGGACAGGGCACACTCATGGACTCACATCTATGGAGAGGTTCACACAATGGAGGACACCCATGTAGACACAGGGAGAACTCCTCACAGACAATCAAACCCACAACTACTGTGCGCCACTGTATATTGTAGCCCTACGATGGACTGGTGCCCAGCCCAGGGCGTGTTGTGCCCTGCGCCCAATGATTAGAGCCCTGGACACCCATGACCCTGATCTGGATGAAGTGGACACAGAAAACGAATGAATAAACAAATTAATGTATATGTAGTGTACGTATTTTACACTTTATAATGTAATAAATAATGTACATGTATTTTTTCTGTATTAATTGGAGGGGGTTCTAATTTACCCAAACGCTAGCTGACGCTGGTGTGTACAGCTCAGAGTCTCCTTGCAGTAACACACGACCCTAAAGCGTTGGAAGCATTAATCTGCCGCTTGTTGAACCACTGCCATGTGTGTTGGAAAACGTAGCGCGAGGCTTTTTAATTCCGACATGTGTCGGCACGTGCAGTTACTCCGAACAAGAGAGGTTAAACCGCTACAGCAAACACTGCCTGAAACTTTTCAGGCCACCACTGAGCAGCCATTTATGCAAATGCATATAACATAAATAAAACCCACTCTTGCCAGTAGCCGGCCGGGCCTTAACGCATGGTGAATGGAGTCGGCCATAGGGGGAACACTGTGCCTCATTGTGCTCGTCAGAAAGCAATTAACTTGAAATTAGATTGAAGAAACAGCTCCGAGTCAGAGCCATCGCCAGGCCTTGTTATTGTTGTTGTTGTTGTGAACGGAGTCACGTTCCTTTTTGTGATCTTTTAATTTAACCAATCTTGATATTGTTACGATAATATAAGCCAGCCCACTTCTTTCTTATTAAAGCTGGAGGGTCTTCTCTTGTGGTTGAGGAATATTGCTGCTCATTGAAAGCGCTTAGGCTCTGAGCGTGACTTCTCGCAAAGAAAACATTTACACAGTACTCTGTAAATCCCCGTAAGAGGCTGAGGGCTTTTGGTATTCCCACCATGGGTTTATTTAAGCCTGCTTAATGATATGTGTTCCACACTGGTTTGCGCCACCGCCTTCTTGACTGATGAAGTCACTCATACCAGCAGATTAGCGAGCTGTGCGGTCCTGACCCCAAAATAGTCGCCCTGTTAGGGACATGCTCTCTTTTACACCGACCTGAAGTCAATAAAGCAGACAGATTGCTCTCCGTCCAACAACACCTCCGCTTCTGAACTGACTGAGAATGGTCAACTGATCCCAGACGAAGCGTTCAGTATCAACAACAACAACAGCTCTTAGCTCAGACATTCAGTTCTAGGAAATAATCATCCACTAGTTCATTCATTCATTCATTCATTATCTGTAACCCTTATCCGGTTCAGGGTCGCGGTGGGTCCAGAGCCAACCTGGAATCATTGGGCGCAAGGCGGGAATACACCCTGGAGGGGGCGCCAGTCCTTCACAGGGCAACACAGACACACACACACATTCACTCACACACTCACACCTACGGACACTTTTGAGTCGCCAATCCACCTACCAACGTGTGTTTTGGGGCCGTGGGAGGAAACCGGAGCACCCGGAGGAAACCCACGCAGACACAGAGAGAACACACCACACTCCTCACAGACAGTCACCCGGAGGAAACCCACGCAGACACAGAGAGAACACACCACACTCCTCACAGACAGTCACCCGGAGGAAACCCACGCAGACACAGAGAGAACACACCACACTCCTCACAGACAGTCACCCGGAGGAAACCCACGCAGACACAGGGAGAACACACCACACTCCTCACAGACAGTCACCCGGAGGAAACCCACGCAGACACAGAGAGAACACACCACACTCCTCACAGACAGTCACCCGGAGGAAACCCACGCAGACACAGGGAGAACACACCACACTCCTCACAGACAGTCACCCGGAGGAAACCCACGCAGACACAGGGAGAACACACCACACTCCTCACAGACAGTCACCCGGAGGAAACCCACGCAGACACAGGGAGAACACACCACACTCCTCACAGACAGTCACCCGGAGGAAACCCACGCAGACACAGGGAGAACACACCACACTCCTCACAGACAGTCACCCGGAGGAAACCCACGCAGACACAGGGAGAACACACCACACTCCTCACAGACAGTCACCCGGAGGAAACCCACGCAGACACAGAGAGAACACACCACACTCCTCACAGACAGTCACCCGGAGGAAACCCACGCGGACACAGGGAGAACACTAGTGTATAACCTTAATCAGTATAATTATTTTACAAGCTCTAAATTGCCCACAATTCCTCCCTGACCACATGACTTGTAGATAAAGGTTCCTGGCTCACACATCAATTTCTAGGGAAAATATTCAGGTGCTTCTGGAAAGACCATCAAGCCCCCCTCTGGTCATTGACCAAACCCCTAAAAACTCATCACAGTTCAAATAAAAATGATCAAAACCTTCCATTCCATTCTGTATATCCAGATCTATCAATATTCAATTGGTCCCCACATCTATCTCCAACACTTGTTTACCTAAAAGGCCCCTACCTGCAAGTTGATGCGATTGCTTCCTTTTGTTATGGCATTGATTGTTGAATCCCTGTTTTGGAGACTGTCATGGACCCCTGCTGTTTCAGAGTGTAAATGCTCAGCCATGGCATTGACTACTTATTGCACTCATGCTATGTCCTCCAACATAAAACACCACAGGAATACGTCAACAAGGTACAACTCTTGAGCAAACAAGCAAGATGGTCAAATGTGTAGTATCAACATTAATCTGCTGTCTTCATGGCTGTTGCCACATTAAAGTCAATGGTACGCTTAAGTGTCTCTTCCCTGAATTCAGAACTGGGCGATTCCACTAAAGTAACGCTGAGGTGAGGAGAAGACTGTCGCTTTATTCATTTTTTCAACTGAACAGAGAAGAAAAACATAAAACAGACAAAAATCAAATAAATGACATTCAATTTGAATTCTTCCATTGGTTCCTCTGTGTCATTAGCTCTCAGAACTTAAAGAGCGAACACAAACGTCATGACTTCCTTCATCCAAATCCAACACAATCGCATTTGCTCGTTGGAATTCCTAGAATTTCTGTTTCAGATCAAACTGGCAGCCAATCAGGAACAGGCTGGAAGTCTAGTCTCCCGAAGCTGCTTTTTCTTTTCCAGGTTATTGGGCTAAGACCGTGAACCGTTTTAACCCTGTCATAAACAATGGTTTACTGTAGAGTGTCACTGTGGGAGTCTAGGAGGGTTTCTTAACCACACTCTTAAAGTAAACGAGCCGTTGCTGTGGCTGAGCACCCTGGAAAAATGAGGTAAAAAGCTGTTGGGCATTTCCTGGCAGCGTTAACCCCTCCTAAGCACAGCTTTGTAAGGGATGAGCTGCGGTATACTGGGATTTAAATCATCTGGATCCTTCCTCGGAGTGCACCAGCAGAGACCAACGGGAGCTCATGGTAGATGCCCCGTAATGAACCATGAGTTTAACCCATCTGAGGCCTGCTCATAATCCTGACCTATTTATTGTTTTGTTTGGTTTTGTCTTTGTTCCTCCAACTTTTTGGCATATTTTGGCATGTATTAAAGGTCCCGAATTCATAATGCACACACGCCTCACCAAAATATGATAATGCTGGCATCCCAAAATGTGCTTATGTTAAGATCAGAAGCATGCCACAAATTCTCCTGGGGCTGAACGATTTTGGAATAATCCTTTGTTTTTGTGACCTCGTTTTTCAAGGACCTCGTTTCCACGCGTGTTGTACTCCGACGTTCGATGTAATGTTAGCAGCGGGGCTTCAGTTCGACACTAGGCTGTGCGTCGGGTACTGGTTTTGTTTGTTTGTTTGTTTGCACCGTGATTAGGTGACACCCTTCTTCTTGTTCACACTGAAATCTTCGCTAATGGCCTTTTTATCGTAACATCAACAAATCGACCCAATTAACGATTACGTGTGGAAGGTTCACTAGGTTTACTACATTTCTCTTTATTGTCGTTTAATGGGAAGGAAAACAAAGGGTTATTATCACTGTACTGAGCCCTCCCCCCCCTCAACTCCCTTCCTATTTAACCCTTTAAAAGCTTTCTAATCAGCCGTGACATGATGCTTTTAAATCCCTATTGTTTTACGAATCCCTAATAAGCACTTCATTATAACTCGTCATAATCCTCTTGGTCAGGCACATCCACACACTGGAGGACTCCACAAAAGAGCAGCATCTGCCCCACTCTCTGTGAAGCATCCTCATTATTTTTCCTCCAGGGGGTGTGTCCTTCCCAGATGCACCATGAAATTCGTTTGTGCCGCACCCTAAACCTTTTTGGGCAGTTCCTCATGAATATTCATGAGCCTCACAGACGTCACCCCTGTTCCCGAGCCTGGGTTGGGTATGAATATTCAAGTGGAGTGAGGTAGTCGTCACTCCCTAACAAGCGTCTTCCCAGCATGAATATGCATAAAGGAGAAGGGGCTGTTTTTGTATGGCGACGGGAAGCCAGCGCTCCTGGAGTCTCGGCAGCAGCAAGCCCAACCATCTGGAGCTTTTTGGTGGCAGAATGTAGCATGCGGCACATGACCAAAGAGAAAGGTTTTCGTCCTAAACGGCCCACATTGTCCAAATGACCTCCAGGTCTTATGAGTGCAGTTCATTTCAGGACGAAGCGAGGATGTTCACACCCTCTGTCACTTGGGTGGTACCTTCAAAGCTATTTTTAGTTCCTTTAGATATGGAACAACATCAAGACTTTAGGTTTCTAAGTTTTGTTAAAAAAGGCACAATCAGGCTGATTTCCCACAGGACAAATCTCTTTAGATGCAAAGCACCTCATTGAACTGGCTTGCAACTCACTTACTCACTCACTCACTCATTCATTCATTCATTCACTCACTCACTCACTCACTCATACACTCACTCACTCACTCACTCACACACTCACTCACTTACTCAGTCACTCACTCACTCATACACTCACTCAATCATACACTCACTCACTCACTCAATCACACACTCACTCACTCATTCATTCACTCACTCACACACTCACTCATACACTCACTCACTTATTCACTCACTCACTCATTCACTCACTCACTCACTCACTCATTTATACACTCATTCACTCACTCATACACTCACTCATTCACTCACTCACTCACTCACACATTCACTCACTCATTCACTCACTCACTCATTCACTCACTCATTCACTCACTCAATCATGCACTCACTCACTCATACACTCACTCACTCATTCACTCACTCACTCATTCACTCACTCACTCACTCACTCATTTATACACTCATTCACTCACTCATTCACTCACTCATACACTCACTCATTCACTCACTCACTCACTCACACATTCACTCACTCATTCACTCACTCACTCATTCACTCACTCATTCACTCACTCAATCATGCACTCACTCACTCATACACTCACTCACTCACTCTTTCACTCACTCATTCACTCACTCACTCATTCACTCACTGACTCACTCATTCACTCACTCACCCATTCACTCACTCCCTCACTCACTCACTCATTCACTCACTCACTCACTTACTCACTCATATTTAACTAAATGAATCACAAAATACCATTTAAACACTCTTCTGTATCAACTGTTCATGAAAACTGAATATTATACAGAATATATAACGCTAATCTTGCTGAAGGGTCGCCCCCAGTCACTGCTTCAGACTTCCATACATTTTCCATACACTTTGTTTAATTTCTAATCAAAATGACGGTTAATGAAATGTCTTTGAAAACCAGAGCGCAATCAAGCTCCACTATGAGAGTTTAACTAAATGCAATATGACTAAAGGAACATGGAAATGTCATGAACATGGAAAAAGAAACTTTTATCTTGTGGTATCAATTTATGGGCGTACCCTCAGAATCAACAGAGAAGAACGGTGTGCCTACTGCACGAGACCTGTCTAAAAGCTAGATAAAATACTCCCTTAAGTCTTTGTTTTGACATAACAGTAATTCCACAAATAGAGCTATTGATATGAAACATACAGCATAAGAAATTGTATGAGTGGTAAAGCCTGTTATTAGCCTAATATTATGCTAATACTGAGCTGCAGCAGAGCCAAAGGTTCATCCGATTTATCAGATCAAGAGCACATCTGAGTAGAAGATCCATAATTATGGATGCTAATGCGATTATAGCCGGACCCAGGGAAGCCTCACTGTAAAAGCTCCTCATTACTGTATTTCCTCACAGCCTGCCATGTATGGAATGTATGTATGAATGTACATTAATTTGCATTATAATTTGCTTTTACAAGCACTACACTGTACATGTGAATGGCTGAAGAACAGTATGTGAAGCAGGACAATGAAGATTGACAATAGATGTTACACTGCTTCTGTTTATTTGTGCCTGGAATAACTGCTATCATCTCAGCTAGCGGGCGGCACGGTGGCGCAGCAGGTAGTGTCGCAGTCACACAGCTCCAGGGGCCTGGAGGTTGTGGGTTCGATTCCCGCTCCGGGTGACTGTCTGTGAGGAGTTGGTGTGTTCTCCTCGTGTCCGCGTGGGTTTCCTCCGGGTGCTCCGGTTTCCTCCCACAGTCCAAAAACACACGTTGCAGGTGGATTGGCGACTCGAAAGTGTCCGTAGGTGTGAGTGAATGTGTGTGTGTCTGTGTTGCCCTGTGAAGGACTGGCGTCCCCTCCAGGGTGTATTCCCGCCTTGCGCCCGATGATTCCAGGTAGGCTCTGGACCCCCCGCGACCCTAAATTGGATAAGCGGTTACAGATAATGGATGGATGGATCTCAGCTAGCAGCATATTTAAAGCTAGCACATGACCCATTGAACTTACTGGATACAAAAACATTTACACTTATTCTTTCAATCATTTTTGATTTATTATCAAATTATTGAAACAACTGTGCCTCAAAAACTGATATCAAATGTCCTATCTTCTTACTTACAACACTGCTTACAACACACCTTACAACTTCAAGACGAATTTGGTGGAGCTAATGAGACATGTTTATGACATCACAAAAACTATTAATTCAAGACGGTATAAGAAGTTATTCCCTGAGGCTAATAACTACAGATGTGATTTTCTGTTTCCTAGCAACAACATTCGCTATCTGATTTCTACTACATTAGCTTGCTAGCATGAAAGCAAAGATAAGCTATCTGCCCTCACTCTCACCAAGGACCCGTGTAGTTTTCAAAAAAGCCCACCCACTTTCAAGATACAACATCAAAACGGGATTTTCAGATTGGCCCAAGGACCATTTTAGAACTATCCTGCATTACACAGGAGCCAGCATTAGCCAGAGGTCCGCAGTAGTCAGGGGTCAGCTGTAGTCGGCGGGTCAGCAGTAGCCAGGGTTCTAGTTACATGGCATAAGAATGAACATGAATCTGTGACCTAAGCCCCTGTAGGTTACTTTTTTAGAGGCGTGAGGACGTCCTTATCACCTCCATCATCTCTCACGCTAATCTCCCTGTTAGCAATATGCTAAAAGACAATAGGCCACCGTGGTGTTGGCTTTTGCTCCAGTGAAGCAACAAAGGGCATCATTTGGATGGAGGCACACTTAAATGCCGAGGTTTGAACACCTCTCATCGACTTACACCACACAACCAGAACTTTACAGCAACGCGTCCATGCTATGGATCTTCAGAAATCAATGGTATTAATAGGTAGGTTGTTCACAGTAGCTGCAGTGACAAGTTCTACATTTCTGGAAAGTCATTACAGTAGTTATTAAAACATTTCTATGACTGCCTACAGCAGTTGGATGATTAGTTCTGGATTACAAACACAAGTGCGCACTTAAATTAGCTGCAAAACATTAGAATCAAGTGTGTTGCCTAAAGACGTATTAACTCAATAATGCTTAGAAAACCAAAATAATACATATTCGACCAGGATTCTTCAAACTTCTGAATGCATCTGTGTCTTCTCATGTGAAAAGTACCAGGTGGGTGCTGTCAGACTGGCTCCAGTCCCGGCACACATCAGCTACTGGAATCAATTATGAACGGCAGGTGTTTTGTGTTAAAAATTGAGCAACTCAATGAACAAACAAGTGCCATTTGTTTAGTGTGTGTCTTTTTCATGTCTCACGGTCGCGTTTGACTTCTGCTGAAGTTTCCTATGTATGGTTGTGTTGTAAGTAAAATATCCCATGACTTACAGCTTTTATAACCCCTTTTAACCCCATGTCCAATTGTTGCTCTGCATACTTTGTTAGCCCACATTCATCCCAACCACACACACACTACCACACCTCCATTACATCAGTGTCACTGCAGCGCTGAGAATGATGCATCACCTAAATAGTAAATGCTTTGTGGTAGTGAGTCCTGAATATGGATGTACAGAGTGCAATGCTGCTAACAAAGTATGCAGAGCACATGTAACTTTAAACCACTGTGGGAAAACTGTATTTAAAAAACAAATCCATGTGGAGCCATGAGAACAGGCCCAGACAATGATTCCTCCTCCAACACTAGGTAGCATTCTGCTATTCTCTGACAAACTAAAGGTGTGTGTGAGGAAATGTGAGGGTGAAGCAAGATGTGTTTTCACTTTCCCATGATGTATGATTGGAATCGCTCATGGCGATGCTCTTGACAAACTGTCCTTGTGAGTAATGTGTGAACCCACTAATTGACCACGTAATATGTACATAAGCACAATGCCACGAGACGGCTGAAGAGAACGTACGTGTGTTTATGTACAAACCAGCTGGAAGGAGCAGGAATCACGGCCATATGGATACTGCAGTGGGGCCTTCCCTCCGGTTATGACAATGAGGGGCCCTAGCTTAAGCTCCATAGGATATCCACCTGTTCATTTTGATAGCATCTCATAACTGTGGTGTCATGGTGTGAATAGCGTGTGAAGGGAGCCCTCTTCAATGGGATTATATGGAATGATATGCCAAAGTTCATCCTTTGTGCTCTTTTATGGAACACTGTCAGTCACGAACAATTCCGCCTTTATTCGGTCTTGTGAGATAAAGCATCGAGATGTGCGCTTGGCAGGTCTGCCAGCGATGCTTCTGACATACAATGAGCATTAGATGACACAAAGAACTATTATTCTAGTGGGTACCTTCTGTGTGATATCTGCTAATTGTGGATTAGCTTTCAACTCGTCTTAAAACACGGAGAGAGCTCAACATGATCTATGTTATTCATACGAGCGCCCAACGTAAAGGGTTAAATAAGTTACATAATTGAAGCGAAGCCACAAACATTATGTAAAATGTGTTTTAAAGTTTACAGTTTTGTCTGACACCAGTAGCAGTATGATTATGTGTTAGAAACTAATAGAATTGTTTAGCATTTTGTTTCACTTGGGGGTGTTTTTGTTGCAGCACAATTTAGACATCTTTACACGTCAGGGAGCCACAATAGTCTGTGGATGATCTGCATTTATACTGATGTAAGTAGGTGTACAAGAACTCACTGAATTTGGACTACAACTGGAAGCAGAGGCCACAGAGGTGGGGCTGTATAGAGAATCCTCCTTTGCTCAGTATACGGCCTCTTGCCAAAGGGTAACTGTGGGGTTTTCCCTTTTGACTGATGCATTGCCTTTGAGAGCGTAGGGTCAAACACTGTCTTTGTCCTGTCATTAAAATGAATGAGTCTGCTTTTTGTTCTTTGGGGAAACGATCATTTATGAAGGTGAGTGAGTTCCACCTCCTGCCTTGTCATTAATGCTTCATAGAGGTTTTTTAATTATGTCCGAAAAACTATATTTTTCATCCATTCATTCATTATCTGTAAGTGTTTATCCAGTTCAGGGTCACGGTGGGTCCAGGGTCTACCTGGAATTATTGGACGCAAGGCGGGAATACACCCTGGAGGGGGCGCTAGTCCTTCACAGGGCGACACACACACTCCCGCATTCACTCACACACTCATACCTACGAACACTTTTGAGTCGCCAATCCACCTACCAACGTGTGTTTTTGGACTGTGGGAGGAAACCGGAGCCAGAGGAAACCCACGCGGACACAGGGAGAACACACCACTCTCCTCACAGACACACCACACTCCTCATAGACAGTCACCCGGAGGAAACCCACGCAGACACAGGGAGAACACACCACACTCCTCACAGACAGTCACCCGGAGGAAACCCATGCAGACACAGGGAGAACACACCACACTCCTCACAGACAGTCACCTGGAGGAAACCCACGCAGACACAGGGAGAACACACCACACTCCTCACAGACAGTCACCCAGAGAAAACCCACACAGACACTGGGAGAACACACCACACTCCTCACAGACAGTCACCCGGAGGAAACCCACGCAGACACAGGGAGAACACACCACACTCCTCACAGACAGTCACCCGGAGGAAACCCACACAGACACAGGGAGAACACACCACACTCCTCATAGACAGTCACCCGGAGGAAACCCACGCAGACACAGGGAGAACACACCACACTCCTCACAGACAGTCACCCGGAGGAAACCCACGCAGACACAGGGAGAACACACCACACTCCTCACAGACAGTCACCCAGAGAAAACCCACACAGACACTGGGAGAACACACCACACTCCTCACAGACAGTCACCCGGAGGAAACCCACGCAGACACAGGGAGAACACACCACACTCCTCACAGACAGTCACCCGGAGGAAACCCACGCAGACACAGGGAGAACACACCACACTCCTCATAGACAGTCACCTGGAGGAAACCCACGCAGACACAGGGAGAACACACCACACTCCTCACAGACAGTCACCAGGAGGAAACCCACACAAACACAGAGAGAACACACCACACTCCTCACAGACAGTCACCCGGAGGAAACCCACCCAGACACAGGGAGAACACACCACACTCCTCACAGACAGTCACCTGGAGGAAACCCACGCAGACATAGAGAGAACACACCACACTCCTCACAGACAGTCACCCGGAGGAAACCCACGCAGACACAGAGAGAACACAAAAATCAATATTAGTGGTGGGATTTTTTTATTTACCAACTTCGTAAAATTGATAATAATTAAACGTGTTGCAAATGAGAATAAAATGAGAATCTTTTTTAGAACAGAAAGCCCTTGTACACTCCGCCCCGAGGGTGAAACTTCTAAAACAAATGAAACTGAGTCACCCCAGCGGAGGACGACTGGAATCAGTCCTTTTTGAGTATCAGTTTTAGTGTTGATGCAGTGGGTAAAAATGTCCTGAGATGTACATATTTTGATAACTGAAGTGGAGCATTCCAGTCATTCCCCTCCATAAACTCTCAAGAGCAAAGACTTTAAAAAATGTCCTTTCAAAATCAGCCAAACCATTTGCAGCCAAGACTCGGACTCGCTCCACTCCGCAATGGCCTCCGAGTGTCCAGGTGCCATGTGTCAGACATGACTAACCGCTGGGAGCACTAGTTAAGTCAAGTGGTGCTCAGACAGGGACCCCCGGGATTCTGGAGACCCTTCAAGGAGATATTCGGCCAAGAGATAAATTCACATTTGTTTCTGAGAACACCAAAATGATTTTAGGATATAATTATTTGGGGGTGACGTTGGATTTGTTCCTATTTTTGTGCAAATAATAGACAGAGATTCTGCATTAAAATGAACTAGAAAATGCAAGTAACTAACGTGAAATTTCAGCAAATAAAGATACGGCTTCCCCCTTAAACCTTTAACAAACCTCAATAATTCTAGACGATTATTGGTCAGTTTTTCATTCACTCAGTTTGTTATTTGGTACGTCATGAATGTTCTGTTCGACCAAGCAACAAAAACACAGGACTTCACTAGCGTTTCTACTACGTCTTTTTTTTCCCACAGGAGTTTCCCACAAATGCGAATCCATACGTTAGAGCTTTCATGGTTTTATATCCTCTTTTTGCTTGAGTAGTCTGGCAGAAAAGTGCCTTAATATCTTCAGCACAATACAATCTCTGTACATAAAAAAAAGAAGGGAAAACATACTTAGATTTTAACAAATGAAGCAGCCTGGAGCCGCTGGTGGGAATGGCGCTAAGAAGACTTGAGACGGATATAACACAATGAAAAAAAGAGGGCTTTTTACGTTCATTGTAAAAACAAAAGAGAGCCCGGACAAAGGAATCATGGCCGTGATTGTATGGCCGCATTCCTGTGGAGTTATGGGCAGAAAATCCCTTTAAATGCTACTATAAGACTGAGAGTGGAGCTCTTTCTTCACGTTTGATTGCTATCGTTGCTAAAATTTCAAATAAATTGATAAAGTTTGGTAACTTTTTAGAAATTAATTGGCAACCGCTGCCTCATTGAATATAACAACACAGCCATTTAACTCAGGGTCATGAACCAGTTCTTAGTGAATCAGCTCCAAACACACACCCCAACCTCATCCAGTGTTTATTGTGAAAACACTCGCATGAGTCTGAAGTGCAGTAACATCATTAACTCTTGTAGCAGTGAAGGTTTGATGACGTAAACATTAGTTCGATCTGGAAGTGATTTCTGGATCACAAACACCACGTTAACACTTCATACAGATGTAGAATGATGATCCCTCACTCCAGAGAAGACAACCATGTAAATCTTCACACCACCCTCCACCCACCAGCCGTACATCGTCACTCGCAACAGTGGAGTTCAGTTTCATTAAAAGCATCCCTCGTAAACAGGGTGAGTTTAAGCTCCCGCTAGTTTGGACGCTTAAGAACGAAACATAATCTAACCAAGTCAACAGTGTAACCCGAGTCTGTGTTAGCAGCTAACGCTCTATAAGATGTGGCTCTGGGCTCTGGTTTCTCAATCATGGAGAGTGAGTGACCTTAGGGCAGTTTCTTGACCTCCATGTCCTGACCCAAAATCACTCAACAGTGATTAGCATTAGCCAAATCCCAGTGTGTTTTGATACATGGTGCATGAAAGTGCTTGGCTTGAGTGTTTGGTTCTAGGAACAACCTTTTTTGGTATGTGGAGGTTTTCTGTAATGGCTGGGACTGGCCAGACACAGTCATTCTGCATTGTACATGTACTTATCAAATACATCACAGGAGGTATTAGGCCTGGGCTTTGAAAAAAAGTGGAAATGGTTCCTCACACTTGCAGAAATTCTTCATATACCCAACTGGTTCTTCCAAAGGACCATTTTCATTCATTCAATCATTCATTATCTGTAACCCTTATCCAGGGTCACGGTGGGTCCAGAGCCTACCTGGAATCATTGGGCGCAAGGCGGGAATACACCCTGGAGGGGGCGCCAGTCCTTCACAGGGCAACACACACTCACCTACGGACACTTTTGAGCTGCCAATTCAACGTGTGTTTTCGGACTGTGGGAGGAAACCGGAGTACCCGGAGGAAACCCACACAGACACAGAGAGAACACACCACACTCCTCACAGACAGTCACCTGGAGGAAACCCACGCAGACACAGGGAGAACACACCACACTCCTCACAGACAGTCACCCAGAGAAAACCCACACAGACACTGGGAGAACACACCACACTCCTCACAGACAGTCACCCGGAGGAAACCCACGCAGACACAGGGAGAACACACCACACTCCTCACAGACAGTCACCCGGAGGAAACCCACACAGACACAGGGAGAACACACCACACTCCTCATAGACAGTCACCCGGAGGAAACCCACGCAGACACAGGGAGAACACACCACACTCCTCACAGACAGTCACCCGGAGGAAACCCACGCAGACACAGGGAGAACACACCACACTCCTCACAGACAGTCACCCAGAGAAAACCCACACAGACACTGGGAGAACACACCACACTCCTCACAGACAGTCACCCGGAGGAAACCCACGCAGACACAGGGAGAACACACCACACTCCTCACAGACAGTCACCCGGAGGAAACCCACGCAGACACAGGGAGAACACACCACACTCCTCATAGACAGTCACCTGGAGGAAACCCACGCAGACACAGGGAGAACACACCACACTCCTCACAGACAGTCACCAGGAGGAAACCCACACAAACACAGAGAGAACACACCACACTCCTCACAGACAGTCACCCGGAGGAAACCCACCCAGACACAGGGAGAACACACCACACTCCTCACAGACAGTCACCTGGAGGAAACCCACGCAGACATAGAGAGAACACACCACACTCCTCACAGACAGTCACCCGGAGGAAACCCACGCAGACACAGAGAGAACACAAAAATCAATATTAGTGGTGGGATTTTTTTATTTACCAACTTCGTAAAATTGATAATAATTAAACGTGTTGCAAATGAGAATAAAATGAGAATCTTTTTTAGAACAGAAAGCCCTTGTACACTCCGCCCCGAGGGTGAAACTTCTAAAACAAATGAAACTGAGTCACCCCAGCGGAGGACGACTGGAATCAGTCCTTTTTGAGTATCAGTTTTAGTGTTGATGCAGTGGGTAAAAATGTCCTGAGATGTACATATTTTGATAACTGAAGTGGAGCATTCCAGTCATTCCCCTCCATAAACTCTCAAGAGCAAAGACTTTAAAAAATGTCCTTTCAAAATCAGCCAAACCATTTGCAGCCAAGACTCGGACTCGCTCCACTCCGCAATGGCCTCCGAGTGTCCAGGTGCCATGTGTCAGACATGACTAACCGCTGGGAGCACTAGTTAAGTCAAGTGGTGCTCAGACAGGGACCCCCGGGATTCTGGAGACCCTTCAAGGAGATATTCGGCCAAGAGATAAATTCACATTTGTTTCTGAGAACACCAAAATGATTTTAGGATATAATTATTTGGGGGTGACGTTGGATTTGTTCCTATTTTTGTGCAAATAATAGACAGAGATTCTGCATTAAAATGAACTAGAAAATGCAAGTAACTAACGTGAAATTTCAGCAAATAAAGATACGGCTTCCCCCTTAAACCTTTAACAAACCTCAATAATTCTAGACGATTATTGGTCAGTTTTTCATTCACTCAGTTTGTTATTTGGTACGTCATGAATGTTCTGTTCGACCAAGCAACAAAAACACAGGACTTCACTAGCGTT
Organism: Hoplias malabaricus; assembly: GCF_029633855.1. Lineage (NCBI taxonomy): Eukaryota > Metazoa > Chordata > Actinopteri > Characiformes > Erythrinidae > Hoplias > Hoplias malabaricus. Next base: position 3,580,883 of record NC_089815.1, on the reverse strand, counting down.
TCTACTACGTCTTTTTTTTCCCACAGGAGTTTCCCACAAATGCGAATCCATACGTTAGAGCTTTCATGGTTTTATATCCTCTTTTTGCTTGAGTAGTCTGGCAGAAAAGTGCCTTAATATCTTCAGCACAATACAATCTCTGTACATAAAAAAAAGAAGGGAAAACATACTTAGATTTTAACAAATGAAGCAGCCTGGAGCCGCTGGTGGGAATGGCGCTAAGAAGACTTGAGACGGATATAACACAATGAAAAAAAGAGGGCTTTTTACGTTCATTGTAAAAACAAAAGAGAGCCCGGACAAAGGAATCATGGCCGTGATTGTATGGCCGCATTCCTGTGGAGTTATGGGCAGAAAATCCCTTTAAATGCTACTATAAGACTGAGAGTGGAGCTCTTTCTTCACGTTTGATTGCTATCGTTGCTAAAATTTCAAATAAATTGATAAAGTTTGGTAACTTTTTAGAAATTAATTGGCAACCGCTGCCTCATTGAATATAACAACACAGCCATTTAACTCAGGGTCATGAACCAGTTCTTAGTGAATCAGCTCCAAACACACACCCCAACCTCATCCAGTGTTTATTGTGAAAACACTCGCATGAGTCTGAAGTGCAGTAACATCATTAACTCTTGTAGCAGTGAAGGTTTGATGACGTAAACATTAGTTCGATCTGGAAGTGATTTCTGGATCACAAACACCACGTTAACACTTCATACAGATGTAGAATGATGATCCCTCACTCCAGAGAAGACAACCATGTAAATCTTCACACCACCCTCCACCCACCAGCCGTACATCGTCACTCGCAACAGTGGAGTTCAGTTTCATTAAAAGCATCCCTCGTAAACAGGGTGAGTTTAAGCTCCCGCTAGTTTGGACGCTTAAGAACGAAACATAATCTAACCAAGTCAACAGTGTAACCCGAGTCTGTGTTAGCAGCTAACGCTCTATAAGATGTGGCTCTGGGCTCTGGTTTCTCAATCATGGAGAGTGAGTGACCTTAGGGCAGTTTCTTGACCTCCATGTCCTGACCCAAAATCACTCAACAGTGATTAGCATTAGCCAAATCCCAGTGTGTTTTGATACATGGTGCATGAAAGTGCTTGGCTTGAGTGTTTGGTTCTAGGAACAACCTTTTTTGGTATGTGGAGGTTTTCTGTAATGGCTGGGACTGGCCAGACACAGTCATTCTGCATTGTACATGTACTTATCAAATACATCACAGGAGGTATTAGGCCTGGGCTTTGAAAAAAAGTGGAAATGGTTCCTCACACTTGCAGAAATTCTTCATATACCCAACTGGTTCTTCCAAAGGACCATTTTCATTCATTCAATCATTCATTATCTGTAACCCTTATCCAGGGTCACGGTGGGTCCAGAGCCTACCTGGAATCATTGGGCGCAAGGCGGGAATACACCCTGGAGGGGGCGCCAGTCCTTCACAGGGCAACACACACTCACCTACGGACACTTTTGAGCTGCCAATTCAACGTGTGTTTTCGGACTGTGGGAGGAAACCGGAGTACCCGGAGGAAACCCACACAGACACAGAGAGAACACACCACACTCCTCACAGACAGTCACCTGGAGGAAACCCACGCAGACACAGAGAGAACACACCACACTCCTCACAGACAGTCACCCGGAGGAAACCCACACAGACACAGGGAGAACACACCACACTCCTCACAGACAGTCACCCGGAGGAAACCCATGCAGACACAGGGAGAACACACCACACTTCTCACAGACAGTCACCCGGAGGAAACCCACGCAGACACAGGGAGAACACACCACACTCCTCACAGACAGTCACCCGGAGGAAACCCACGCAGACACAAGGAGAACTCACCACACTCCTCACAGACAGTCACCCGGAGGAAACCCACGCAGACACAAGGAGAACACACCACACTCCTCACAGACAGTCACCCGGAGGAAACCCACGCAGACACAGAGAGAACACACCACACTCCTCACAGACAGTCACCTGGAGCGGGAATCGAACCCACAACCTCCAGGTCCCTGGATCTGTGTGACTGACACTACCTGCAGCGCAAGGACCATTTTTAAACAATTTAAAACTTGGAAGACGTAGTAAAACCTTCCTATTCTCTGTTTTTACAGTTAAATTTTTGCTTTCAATTTTTTATTTAGGAATCTGTACAGCAATGTGAAAAAGAAAAGGACGTCAAAGTAAAAGTACAAAGAAACACTAACAAGAGACAGGCACCCTTCAAGATACAGAGCCCTTTCGTGTAGAAACGATGTACAAAAAGACAGCGGTAAACGAGTCTGAAAGCAGAATAAGAAATTTATTTCATAACAGTTACAAAGAACAAAATATTTAAAAGCATTCTTTATCTTACACAGACTGTACAGAGATGGCATGTGTCGGCTGCTAAATGATTCTTGAATAGGAACTAGAAATATTAAATAGAAAAAAATGAAAATATTAAAGTTGATGAAAAAATATGACATTTTCCATTTATCTACTGTACAATAAGAAAAAAAGAAAGAAAATTGAGCTGAAAATGTAATTTGTAAAAGTGTACCCTGATACAGTTTTTAGGCCTCTGAATGTGATCCAACAGTTTTGTACATAACAACGTGACGGTCTTAATAAAGTAAATCTCGGCCTCTTTGGTTCCATGATTCCGTTAAATACATTTGAACAGAATTCAGTTTTGCTTTTATTATAAAAAATAACTTTTCTGATATCAATGGCAGTTTTTCTGTTTTTTTTGTAATTTTTTAAATTTTTTTTACTAATAATGCAACTTTATTATTATTATTACTATTTATTATTATTATAATTATCGTTATTATTATATTTCAGTGCAAACATTGTACCAACCATTCGCTCGGAGAAGGAAGCGAAAGACATTTCAAGTATTTGATAGAGTTTTTAACGATGTCTTTTTACGTTTTTGTAGCTAGAGTTCAGTCGGTCCGGTGTGGGTCAGTTCTGTACATTGCATAGTTCATGCGGCACTTATTTGAAAAGGATTGTGAGCGAGCACAGATGCGCCACTGGATACCCTTCGAAGGCATTTCAATCAGCAAGTGCTATAAAATGTGCATCTACTTTCCGTTCTCTTTCATTTTGTGTCGGAACAGAACGATATGGCAACTTGAGAGACGTGAAGATACAACATGCTTCGGTTGTTTTAAGTACTTTTGGAAGTTGTTTTTCCTTTATCCAATGGCACTGTTGTAGTGTTCAGCGGGGGGCATTGTTCTCCGCACACTTTTTACAGCTTGTCACATGAATACCCCCCCCCCCCCTTATCCCCCACCCCCTCCTCAAAAAGATTTGAAAGGTTTGAAGCATAAGAAAACAACAAAAACAAAGAAAAAGCAATGTCTCATGCTTTATAAATGGCCCCAGTGATGGAATGTCCCGCTGTAGTTTTTAAAAAAAACATTACGGAGAATGTTTAAAAATTGCAGCATATCTGAGACAATGAGGGTCGCTCCGAGACCTATTTCAGGGCCTCGGACGCTTGTGAGAAAGACAGAACCCAGACGAACTCTGCGCTGAGCTATCTCGGCTGTCACCGTGTTTGACAGATGGTTCTGAAGGGCTGGTTATGGCAAGTGCTGCTGTTGAATGGAAGTGAAGTCCTTGTCAGTGCTTTTAAATACAGTTGTGGGCAGTTACACAGACGGTCAATCGTCTCCCCGGTACGGTCCATTTAAAGGAGAGAAGAAAAGAAATGGCAATAAAATATATGTATTTATTTATTCTTGTACGGAAATGCCACCATCCCTTTGACCTCAGGACCTTGTAAATAAACCTGTGATTGTTAAATAAGACAAAACCGTGTGACAGCCGGGGGAATATTAACAAATATAAATATATGTACAGAGGTTTGTGCATGCATGGAAGCGATGTTCATAAATACCATTGTCTTTCACTGAAAAATCATGAGTCACGAGTGTGAAGTAATAGTTTGGTGGGAAGTTCACAGTTTCAGCTTTACCCCAGAATCCCATCAGTCAAGGATTGTTGTCATCTGGAGGTTTTATTAGTTTTGCACTGGAGCTAATAAACGTATTAGCATTGGATCCTTAGCATTGTGCAAACTGCATGCTTAGATATTGTGTCATATTGCTACCAGCCTTTATAACAGCCTCTGAAACCTAGTTAAAGTTAAAGAGTAACGCACGCAGTTTGCATTATGCTAAGTGTTGCCTATAAGCCTCCATTACTGGTTAGCAACATTAGCCTTCAGTAGTAGCTTCAGAACAAAACTACAGATGTTAGCTTCAGACCACAAGTATTTTGACTCACTAGCCACATCTGGGACGAGAGTAAAGTTGCGTAAGTGTGATATTTCCCACAGACTATTCCTTCACGAACATCCCCAGCTCAAGCGCAGCCACACTCCTCCACGATCATGTTGGGCACGTCCCGTTTGACGATGTTGTACTCGTCGTCGAAGTAAAGCATGGACATCGTGCTGAGCTTGGTGGGGATGCAGCAGGAGTTCATTGACCCTGGGGTCATGCCTCGCATGCGATACTGGTTAACCACGGCTGTGTGGAAGGAGGATGCAGAGCCAGGCACCCCAGCCATGTACGCTGGGCAGTTGCCCTCGCAGTAGTTGCCGAAGTATCCCGAAGGGGCGATGATCCAGTCGTTCCAGCCGATGAGGCGGAAGTCGATGTAGAATTGTTGCCGACAGCACAGGCTGCTGCTGCCGTCGCACTCAAGGCCTCGCTTGCGGATGCGATGTTTGCCGTCCTCTGCCGTCCGCGCCCTGACCACAAGGAACGGCCGGTGGGCCTCGTCGGCCGAGTTGACCAGCACTGGCAGGACGCCGGCGGCCTCGCAGCCCTCACAGCGGACGTCCAGGTTCTGCCGCCGATCGCCTTTGGAGAAGACCAGCCGCACGGCGTCGGTCAGCGGGAACGTGTGCCAGCCGCTGCGTTTCAGGTCCACGCGCTTCTCCACGAGGTTCCACTTGCTGCCCAGGCCCGGCTCCTGGTAGTAAACCTTGACTGTGACCTTCCTGCGTGAAGGCTTTTCTGACGAAACAGGCAGCAGCTTGAAGTAGAGCCACAGGTTGGCCTGGGACACAAAAAGGTTCTGGTTGCCCTCATTGGAGATGGCGAAAAACAGGCTGGACTTGGAAGACAGCAGTTCATCTAGAAGACAAAGAGGGAGAGATATGGAATTCCAGTGAGCGATCAGACCCATTAGTCTTAAAAAAAAAACATAAATAAATTAAGAAATATAAAAAATAATATCAACAACAACAACAAATGATGTTGAGGACATACAGCTCCAAGGCTTTGGATTTGTGGGTTCAATCCCCACTTTGAGTGAGTGAGTGAGTGAGTGAGGAGTGTGGTGTGTTCTCCCTGTGTCTGTGTGGGTTTCCTCCGGGTGACTGTCTGTGAGGAGTGTGGTGTGTTCTCCCTGTGTCTGTGTGGGTTTCCTCCGGGTGACTGTCTGTGAGGAGTGTGGTGTGTTCTCCCTGTGTCTGCTTGGGTTTCCTCCGGGTGACTGTCTGTGAGGAGTGTGGTGTGTTCTCCCTGTGTCTCCGTGGGTTTCCTCCGGGTGACTGTCTGTGAGGAGTGTGGTGTGTTCTCTCTGTGTCTGCGTGGGTTTCCTCCGGGTGACTGTCTGTGAGGAGTGTGGTGTGTTCTCCCTGTGTCTGTGTGGGTTTCCTCCGGGTGACTGTCTGTGAGGAGTGTGGTGTGTTCTCCCTGTGTCTGTGTGGGTTTCCTCCGGGTGACTGTCTGTGAGGAGTGTGGTGTGTTCTCCCTGTGTCTGCTTGGGTTTCCTCCGGGTGACTGTCTGTGAGGAGTGTGGTGTGTTCTCCCTGTGTCTGCGTGGGTTTCCTCCGGGTGACTGTCTGTGAGGAGTGTGGTGTGTTCTCTCTGTGTCTGCGTAGGTTTCCTCATGGTGATCCAGGAAACTGGATGTGCAAAAATGCCCATGGTGTGTGAGTGACTGACTGAAGGTGTGATGCCATGTGAGGGACTGGCAACCTGTACAGGGAGTGTTCATGCCTTGCACCCAAGGATTCTGGGTAGGCTTTGGACTCTCCATGACCCTGATCAGAATAAAAGGGTTACAGGAAATGAATGAATACTACTACTAATACTAATAATAATAATACAATTTATAGCAGTTTCCCAGTACCCAACTCACTTAAAAAATGAGAACCCACATTTCAGAAACATACACAGATTCATAAATTAGAGAAAGAAGCAGGTGGCACTCGAAAGGTGAAATGAAAAGGGGAAATTCCAAGGATGGGGGTCTATCTTAGAGTAACTTTGTTAAGCAAAAGTCACCACCAGTCGACACCCAGGCACTGGGGTCCACCAGCCATGGATGTTGATGGAGGAGACAGCACTGCCCCCAATTTTTCCTGCAGGACGAGGGGTTCAAACCAACAATCTCTGGCTCCCAAACTTGCTTCTTTATCCTACAGGCCATAGTCGCTCATGATAGCTTCATTACTGTATTTTGTTGCCCTCAACACTGAAAATAAATGTTCCTAATTGGTTCCTGGCCCGGAAGAAGTTTGTACACACACACAAATATCAAATATGTTCTGAAATCTTTACATTAGTCAGAAGTCCTTTAAACTTTTAAACAGGTTTCACCTTCTTTCCCCCCAAGGAATGATTCTTGGAAGAACTATCCACTGAAAGGTTCTTCCAGGAATTGGAGTGCTTCTTACATGGCATCGTGCCAAAGAACCCTTTTTCGGCACCTTTATTTTTAAGAGCGAGCGTCACTATAGAATAAAGCCTGGGTCCGGACAGAAGGCTGAAGGACATTAACATGCTGAGAGGGCAGTAGATCGCTCACATTGCCATGAATGGGCTCCCTAACTGGGAACACTTCAACCTAAAGGGATCAAATGGTGTTAGTGTTTCGTGTTAAATGACAACGTGGGTGGGAGGAGTTGTCAGGGTCTGTTCCGCTGTCACTTCTCCCTCTTTTCTCGCTCTGTTCTCTCTCTCTTACTTTCTCTGTTCTCTCTGTCTCTCGCTCTCTCTCTCGCTAGCTAACTCCGACCCACATGAACTCTCCCTCTCGCTCTGTCTTCCTGCACAGAGATATTAACAGTGGAGGACTGTGACTGTACGAGCCGGGCCACAGAGATATCAAAACTAGGTATAAACACCTCCACACAAATGCTAATTTCTGTTAGCTTCCTTACGAAATCTTACGAAATTTAACATCTTATTTTACCTTGTAGTCCCAGTGGAAATAAAGACATAACTGATTCACCCATCCGCCACTCCCAAATTTAGGCAGTGGTTAATCTGAGGTGTTAGGCCTTCAGTTCAGCTCCTGAAGGCCTCACCAATAAGAGCTCTAACTTGCTTCTGTCTGCCTAAATGCTGTGGAAAAACAAGGTCCTGATTTGATCATATTTCATTGGGTATTTCGAGACTGCAACACATTTTCCAATCAAAACACTGTAGAAATAATCACGTTTACCACAGCTAACGCTACCCTGCTGCGTATAAATTATACAGTGCAGTCGTGTACGTTATTAATTCCACACACATTCCTTAGCTTTGAGGGTGTGTAACTTTCTCAGTGAAACTCAGCAGAAGTGTGAAATCTGGCAGTTCCACTGGGTCCAGTGCTCGGACCTCTCATCTCTGAGTCACATGACGGTGCAGGCTATGACAGCGCTGTTCTGGGGTCGAGCCCAGTTGGCTCAGAGCGAGGGCGGAGATGAGGAGAGGAAGCTTATGAGGGCACAGCACAAAGGTTCAAAGACTTGTGAATGAAAGCTGCTGAGACGTAGAGCTTACAGCGCCTCGGAGAGGACACAATGAGCCCTGTGATGTCAGGAAAAAGACAAGCAGACTTTCCACACATGGCTCTTCAGTGAGAGAGAGAAGGAGGGAGAGAGAAATAAAAATAAAAGTTCCTAATTGCTTTTTGGCTGGGACACATGAATGTTGTATAAAAACCGTTGCGTATGAAAGCTCAGATGACTCTTATGAGTCCACTGGTGATTTTAAATCATGAATAAAATGACTAGATTAATGTAGTTCATGGTACAGGAGCCAGTGCTCCCCCCACGACCCTGTGAAGCTTTATTTTTGCAATTATTTGTCACTGTACAATGTACAACAAAATGTGTGTTCCGCATTTAACCCCTCTGTGGCGGTGAACACACACACACACACTAGTGCACTAGGAGCTGTGAACACACACCCAGAACCTTTGGGGGTTCAGTGACTTGCTCAAGGGCACCTCAGCCGTGGCTGTTCCTGTCGGTTCTTGGGATCGAACCGGCAACCGTCCGGTGCCAAGCCCGGTCGGTCCTCTAACATTTAGGCCAAGGCTGCCCCTGAGCAACATCAAAACATCACCAGGGCGCTAAGTGCTTTCACATGCTGACAGGAAAATAAAACATCTGGCAACATTTCGCTGCAGAAAGTGGCATAGGCTCATGTGAACACTTCTTAACTCTAGTGAGTAGTCAATGTTATGAGAAATCTACCGTCACATCTTGGAACAAACAAATAAAGCTCCAACACTGGAATCACCTTATTATATCCTTTCAGCTGTTCCACACGAAGAGAGATTCTACATATGAACTAGATGAAAAATATTTAAGTGTCAAATAGAGCTTCCAAATGATGCCACAGAAGCTGTTTATTTATTCATTAATTATCTGTAACTACACTCCTCACAGACAGTCACCCGGAGGAAACCCACGCAGACACAGAGAGAACACACCACACTCCTCACAGACAGTCACCCGGAGGAAACCCACGCAGACACAGGGAGAACACACCACACTCCTCACAGACAGTCACCCGGAGGAAACCCACGCAGACACAGGGAGAACACACCACACTCCTCACAGACAGTAACCGGAGCGGGGCTCGAACCCACAACCCCAGGGTCCCTGGAGCTAAAGGTTCTACACGTGGTAACAGGATGTGGTACCAGCTCTGGATCCCAGAGGTCTCCCTGTAGTGTGTCTGTGGTTTCTTGGTTGTTGACTAATCGTCTTAACTTCTGACTCTGTTTGGGATGATTTTGTTGTGTTGGTGTTGACAGTGGTGTTCATTTTTGTTCTTCTGCGAACTCTTAGTTTGTAAAACACCTGCATTGAGGACACATTCTGAAACACCACCCGTGAACCATGTTTGTGCTCTCTCTTAAAACAAAAACAGAGACGAAATGGAACAGAGCAAAAGCAGCTAAAATCCAGAGTTTCTGCTCCTCACTGCTATTAAGCTTTGTCTCGTTTTCTTTTAAAGGAACAGGAGCTGAAATCGTTTCTGTTTGAAACAAGGCCGTTTAGACAGTGTTTAAATGTGCTGTGTTGTTTGATCCTTGTGGTATCTGACACTTGTGGAAGAGGTTTCAAATACATCCATTTTAATATCCATTCTTTAGTGAATTAATTGTAAACATTAACAATATGTAAAACAATAGTTGTGCCTTAAGAATGTTGTTCCCTGTAGAGGGTGTGTTACACTGTCAGTTAGAAACTCAACAAAACATGTCATTTGACCCGGGGTGCCCAAACCTTTGCCCACAAACATCCAGCGCTCCCAGATTCCTCGCGTATGTTCGGCCCCTCCCACTGAATTTCTACAGGGGCCGCGGTGCAGGGGCTGAAAGACAGCTGTCAGGAGATGCAAATTAGAGAGCTGGAGGAGAAAGACAAATGCGTAAGGTCAAAAGCCCCAGAAGTTAAGCCTGGCTGCGACACGCAGAGCAGGACAATACCTGGGTGGGCCGCTCTGCCCTCAACAATGCACACAGCTCAGCATGCCCCCACCTGCACGGCCTTCCAAACACTGGGAGAGTAAATCTCCACTCCATTACTCAACGTCTCCACATGCAAAAGACCACCGCCACCTGCCCACAGTGACTGACGGTTTGGCCGCAGGAACAAAACAAGAGCGCTGATGTACTGAGTGTTAATCCCTGCTACAAGTGCCGTATTTACTAACAGCAACATTGGGCAGATAAAGCGGCACAGATACAGGCATAACAACATATAATAAGTCAATTGTAAAGGGACGAGTGAGGAATACGGAATTCAAACCTTCTAAAAGCCCTGTTATGAGCAGGATATCCTCAGGGATAAGCTTTTATGAGTAGATTTCCATCATAGAAAGGACTTTTTTAACCTCAGAGATAATTCCACAGGCTTTTTAAAGTGCCGGCTTATGCTTTCCATTCCACAACGAACCGGGTGGAAATGCCCTTTAAGATCTTTGGGTTAAGAAGAGCAGCCCGGTTTGCCATCGGTTCTGTGCCGAGGTGCACACAAACCCAGTACAGGGCTGGCCTCGGGCGAAACCTCAGGAAGACTCTGGAGCTCGTCCAGTTCTCCGTGTCCCTGGGTCACCCTGCCTTCTAATGAGCAGCCAGCTGAGCCGATATGCCAACGAGTTCACAACTCTGAGCTGCTACGTTCTCCACAACAACATCACTACATTAAGTCTTCACTCTTTCTCAGGACACTGAACACACACTAATTACGTGAGAGTGAGAGTGAGGGTAAGTTTCAGTCCTGCACACGAAGCCCTGAGCGCTTAGTTTGTCTCTAAAAGAAAGACACCTTTATTCAAACCATAAGCTGAAGAAAACACACTCAGTTAATCACAATTAAAGGAACACTACGTAATATTTTTACCTTCAACGTACCGCTTCAAAACCATTGTGACACTTCACTGACCTGTAGTAAGGAGAGTAAAGTGTCTGTCATTGCTACTGCAGGCTTAGCACTGCGGAAACCGCTCTATGTAACTTCCGGAGGAGGGCTGCCTATGTCAATCAACATGGGAGAAAACAAGCTATTCGTTCTGGTTCGCTTTAGAATTGTTCCGACTCTTTGTCTGACTCTCTCCAGTCACTAGAGCTGCATTTATGTGAGAGAGAAAGGACCGAGTAAAACAAACATCGTTAGTGCAGTGAACAAGAAAACAAGAAAATGGCAATGGAGACCAAAGAGAACCAAGCGAAAACGGTTAAAAACCACAGCTTCCGCTCCTCGCTCCTCACCCCTGGGCTCTCGCGCTGAACCGAGCTGTGGCTCATTCTCGTTTAAAGGGGCAGGTGCTGAAACGGGAACATTCCCAACAGGTTTAGACGGGGGGGGGGGGGGGATGCTGTTGTGGTGTTTGTTCCTTGTGGTATTTTGACCACAGAAATTTCATCAAGAATAACTGTGTTCACTTATATCCCCTTTTACTCTGCTGCATGTGGCGGATGTGTGCAATTATTTTCACTCGTCTAAATCAGAGATTAACTGGATGTTGCCACTGGGCAGGATCTGAACATTCTTCCTTCCAGACATGTGGCACCACTGATCATTTCAAGTCTCCTTCATGAGGCATTTTGGCACACTGTTTCTGGTGCTTGTCACTGCGCCACGTCCAGCTTGGCAGCCCAGGCTGAGTGCTGCCTTCGGGCCGAGAGCGAAAGGCCCACGGGTATTACATAGCGATGACCAGTACCACAGAGGAATACAGGGCGGAATGAGGAAACTAATGAGCAGACAGAGTCACACGAGGTACACGCTGCAATGCTTTTCTTTGTCGTTCTCTAAGACAACAATTTTGCTTTAGTCTCCTGCTGCTCAGATATTGCTCCTGAGAAAGAGCCCCTGAATCTCACCTGGGTGTTTTAGTGTTTGTTGAGATATAAACGCTCAGATTTCTGCAGCTGGACTAATCCAACACCACCACTCCTCATCCAACACCTCATACAAATCCGCTCCATTTTCCTTGGCTGTAAAAACGTACTGTGTCTCTAAAAACATTCATTCATTCATTCATCCATTATCTGTAACCCTTATCCAGTTCAGGGTCGCGGTGGGTCCAGAGCCTACCTGGAATCATTGGGCGCAAGGCGGGAATACACCCTGGAGGGGGCGCCAGTCCTTCACAGGGCAACACACACACACACCTACGGACACTTTTTGAGTCACCAATCCACCTACCAACGTGTGTTTTTTGGACTGTGGGAGGAAACCGGAGCACCCGGAGGAAACCCACGCAGACACAGAGAGAACACACCACACTCCTCACAGACAGTCACCCGGAGGAAACCCACGCAGACACAGAGAGAACACACCACACTCCTCACAGACAGTCACCCGGAGGAAACCCACACAGACACAGGGAGAACACACCACACTCCTCACAGACAGTCACCCGGAGAAAACCCACACAGACACAGGGAGAACACACCACACTCCTCACAGACAGTCACCCGGAGGAAACCCACACAGACACAGAGAGAACACACCACACTCCTCACAGACAGTCACCCGGAGGAAACCCACGCAGACACATAGCGAACACACCACACTCCTTACAGACAGTCACCCGGAGGAAACCCACACAGACACAGAGAGAACACACCACACTCCTCACAGACAGTCACCCGGAGGAAACCCACGCAGACACATAGCGAACACACCACACTCCTTACAGACAGTCACCCGGAGGAAACCCACACAGACACAGAGAGAACACACCACACTCCTCACAGACAGTCACCCGGAGGAAACCCACGCAGACACATGGAAAAACACACCACACTCCTCACAGACAGTCACCCAGAGGAAACCCACGCAGACACATAGCGAACACACCACACTCCTCACAGACAGTCACCCAGAGCGGGAATCGAACCTACAACCTCCAGTGTGACTGCAACACTACCTGCTGCGCCACCGTGCCGCCCTCTGGGCTGTATCACTTCCCTGAATCAGCGGATATCACGCCCTACTGCATGACTTTCTCTAAACCGTGCAAAGCATCGCTGTTAATAAAAATCATTGTATCTTTAGTTCCAAGTAATTTGGGTGCATTTCTATTGACCCAGGACAGCTTTTTAAGTTAATTACAATTCAACAAAAAAGCTGATAGGTGTTTTTCATTAGAAATGACTCCCTTTTAAATTGACAGGCCTTTCTTCAAACCGTCACATACATGAGTTTGGAATGAGCCAAGCAGCCATTTTACATTGTTTTACATGTAATCAGTGAATAATCCTAAACCTGTGGATGAAATGAACCTAGAAATCTAAAGGAACACTTGGGTGAAGAATCTACTTTACCAGATTTTCACTTCCCCAGTTGCAGTCGATTGAAGACATGTTTGGAGCAAATATTTTACTTCATTATTTTAGAGTCTTTCTACCAAACACTAGCAGTCAATAAAAAAAACACATCAACAAAACTCCTCTCGAACCACAGCCAGGTCCTAATAAAGGCCTCATAGAGCAGTGGATGTGCTTTAGGACCCTGAGTGCTTCTCTGTGAACTGTAAATGTGAGCTAATGTGACTATTCACTCCCCGGGTTTGTGAGCAACGTTAGCCTTGCAGCTTTAGTTCTAAACTCTACCTGAATTCAAGGATTCTACCTGATTTCAATTATTCTACCTGAATTCAAGGCTTCTACCTGAATTCTAGTGTACAATTAAATTTTATACCAATTTATTCCTTTAAATTCCCAGGTTTAGTGCATACTCCGGTTTATTATTCAGTAATTACATCATGAGGAAATCACTCTCTAATTGGAATCTTAGCTCGAGGCACAGATGATTTACAGCAGGTGACATAACACTTTACACGGTATAAAGCCTTAATGAGCTTTAGGTGAAGACCATTAATGTTTGGAGACTACACTGGAATTCCATCTTGTCCAGGCCTTCAGTTGAACGAATGCTCTGGAAAATCACGGTCCAGGTGTCTACTTGGGAAACATACAAATACAAATGATCTCAGCAGGAGCTTTGTGTCTTTCTACAGTGTAAAGTGGCTGAGGTTGGTGTTGTTGTGTAATCCCCACTGTTCTCCTGAAGTTCCATCACACTGTGCTGTTTATAGTGGATGAGGGAGGCAAATCACTCACTCACACACACACACACACACACACTCTACACTGTTTATAAGTCCCTCATGCCAGCAAACACCCATGGGAATACTTGGTTTTTACCGAATCCACAGAAAACCAAACACACCAGAGAAGACAATGACTTAAATACACAGTAGTTAGAACATCCCTGATCCAATGACATGTGTCTGAGTGTCTAAGCAAAATTCTGTTTACAGATTCTCTACAGGGACTTGGCTTAAATATGGCACTCCTCTGAAGACTGTAATAAGCAGTTTCTGAGAAAATAAAGAAAACTATATGAAATCTATAATGTGTCGTAACTTTTTGAACAAGGCACAATTCATTAAATTCATCAAACAGAAGCAGAGTGTTCAGAGGTGTGTTTTCAACATAGTGTTGAACACAAAACATCGTTTCAACGTTGCCATCACAGGACGAGCAAAGTCAGGTGCAACAAACTGAATCCAAAACTTCACGCTTAACTTTTTTGCTGCTGGATACAAGAGGAAAACTCACACACTCCTCATTCCCCAGGAATGATTTACATCCGTCATAATTTACTAGGACTTGCGGGTCCTTGGATGCCTGGGATGAGTCTGTGGTTAGCGAGTGACGTACAGACTCTGCCTGAACAACCAATATCATAACAATACGTAAGAATACGTCGGTGTCATAGTGACCTCAGGTTAATAAACTCTCCTCCTCCGGAATAGCTTCAGAAGAGCAGTCACAGTAGGCTTTTTATTTGTCTCTTTATTTCCCCCTGTGCCGATGTGATTCATTCTTTCCTGATAGAGCTGTTAGTCACATGCACTAAATACACTGAAGCCCACATCAGTGACTGTATATAGCACTGTATATATGACACAGGCCCACAGCTGTGTGCAAATGTTTGGTCACACTTTGTAAGAGGTACACATACTCTACAGAAAACACACACACAGCTCGGTTATTTCTACACACCGTTTTTGTCCTCCTCAGTTTATAAATAGGAAAAAACAATGTTGGCACCTCTTTATGTATCTGTTAAAGACTAGACACCAGGTAAGACACTGAGGAGTAACAGTGGTCACTTATTATCACTTCATTCAGGAGTGCCCCAACTTTGGCATGAGACTGAGGCAGGTAGATCTGTCTCGTGCCAAGAAACACGCGGAGGGGGGGGACACTTTTGTTCAAATCCACTGTAGAGCGCTGGACTCGGTTACATCGCTGACCACCGCATGTTCGAGAACCTGTGACGTAGGCACGCAAGCAGCTACGCTCAACATCTGGCCCGTCCAGCTGCGTTAGCTGTGGGGGGACTAACCAACACACCTGTTTCCGCGAAGCTGATGATCTCCGAGCTTTCCTCCTCCGCGTCGTTGGCGTAGCTGGCGCTGGGGATCTCCACCCTGCCGTCGTCGCGCACTCTGCCCGCGTGCAGCTTCCTCAGAGCGGTCACCATGGCCGCTTTGGGCACGGGGTGCGTGATGTTGGGTCGCTCCCTCATCTGGAGCCGGCTCAGGATGTGCCTCTTCACCGCCTCCAGGAAGTCTGCGTCCACGCGCCTCGCCTCGTCCGCCTGCCCGAGGCCGCAGGACGCGCAGAAGTCCTGCGGAGGCGCCGTCCGCGCCTCGGGGTCCGGCGCCGGAGTGCAGCGGCTCGAGAGAACGCACGCGGCGAAGCACAGCACCTCCACGACGAACCCTCTCATTTTCCTCGCGCGCCGGTCTGCCCAAACACGAAGGCGCGCGTCTGTGGGTACGGGGCCGAAGTTCGTATTAGGAGCGCACGCGCGAAAGCCTGCCGACGAAGTTGCAGTGTTGTGGTGTCCGGTGGGCGCGCGAGGCAGCGCTCGGCTCGTCCATTCGACACTGCGCGCTGGATGCGGTCAGCGGGTTTCAACTCGGAGAGTTTTGATCAGACTCCTTTGTTTGGCTGCTCTCAGGCTTTGGTCACTTCGTGAAGCTCGCGACGAAAAAAATCAAAGGCAAAATGACGTCCAACGTCACGCAACATGACTTATTGTCCTCTGGCGCTTCTTAACAAAGGATGGGACGCTGGCCGGGAGTCTCCAAATACGGCGGGCGCGTCATGGCATGGCTACGAGCCCTTGGAAAGTATATTTGGGCTATTATTATTATTATTATTATTATTATTATTATTATTATGAGTCAATGACGATGGAGATGGAGACTGTATGACTCTCCCGTCAGTTCAAAACATCCATAATGAGAGAAAAAAATAAAAATCATTCAATAGTATTCCCTAGGTGACTGTATGTCCAGCTGTGTCCAGTATGTCCAGTGGGCTATTTCCAATCTCAGATCTCTAATTTCGGACCCAGCCTGCCGCTTGTCTGACGCGTAAACCTCCAGGAAGCGTCCTCCAAGTACCTTCTCATAGCTCTCTGAGCTCTTCTCCTCTGCTCTGAACGAGCGCCACATTGCGCCGCGCGCCACCGAAAGTTTTTATACACGCGCAAACCACGTGGGACGAGCAGCCAACTGCAGCCCACCCGCAGCCCACGGGAGTGGATTATGCTGAAGCACACGCACTGAAACTTCCCCGCGTAGCACCTTTGGTCTGACGAGAGAAGAAGGGGAACCGACTTCAGGAATGTTTCAAATGTTTCCAAAAATACCTGCCGCCTACGCACATTAATAACCGCTGAATTAAGCGTTGGATTCATGATCCACAGCTAATCATCCATCAGTGACATCATAAACATCAGTGACGTAACTACCCAGTAAACATTTAGCCGTTGATTCAACGTTGAAAAACGTAATGACTGACGTCTAATCAACGTTCTCTTAAGGTTGAAAATGAAAGTTGAAAAGACTCCGAACACAGACATTGAAAAAACCACTATTAGACGTATTTGGACGTCCATTGACGTTATTAGTTGGTCCCGAAAGAAAATTACTTGTATAAAACGCGTTTTGGACGTCCACTGACGTTATCGATTGGTCACCACTTAACTAACTTATTAAGATGGATTTTGGACGTCCATTGACGTTTAAAATATGTCCTTG
Organism: Hoplias malabaricus; assembly: GCF_029633855.1. Lineage (NCBI taxonomy): Eukaryota > Metazoa > Chordata > Actinopteri > Characiformes > Erythrinidae > Hoplias > Hoplias malabaricus. The sequence continues at coordinate 3,563,993 of NC_089815.1, read as the reverse complement.
ACGGACAGACTACTTTTAGACATATTTTGAACGTCCAGGGACGTTCCTTGTTTACTGGGTAATGACCCCAACGGCTAAGTGGCGTCCAATAACTTTAAAGCTATAGCGTCTAGTCTAAGGTCTATTCACAGCACGGTTTGGGCCGTCAGCGCAGGTGGTGACGGGTTCCCTGTTAGTACATTTCACGTTGTTGGATAAGCCTGTGTTCATATCTGACCGGTCGTTTTGCTACACGGCCAGGTTGTTTTTTCTGAAATCACCCTGTGGCCACCAAAAGTTTCAGAATTCTAAAATTTTGGGTGGACCACACACACACACACACACACACACACTTCCCCTTGAATTTAAACCAAGGCTGAAGTGTCACACACAGCCTAAACAACTTTTTATTTATCATTTTCCCACAATGAAATAAAGAAAATAAGGTCTCAGCCATTTCAGGAACAACAACGTGATTCTTTTATTTATTTATTTATTTATTTATTTATTTATTTTTTATTTATTGCTGATCGTGGCTTAAATGAAAAAAGAGGCAGAATTAGTAAAAACAATGTTTTTCACGTTAACCGTAAATATCACACTTTAATTGTAAAAGATGAGAAAAACATTTTTTTGTTTGTTTTTTTGATGTTGAGGAAAGTGTGATGACGCTAATGAACCTGTGATTTCTGAACTGTATTCCTGATGTTTCTCAGTGGATAAGTGAAGTGTTTACTGACACAGAGGGGTTTAACCTTATCCTTCTGTGCTACTTCATGCTCCTACGTTTGGGATTCTCTTCATTGTGTCCCTCGTTAGATTTGGCGTTAGCTCCGTTTAGACTGGAAAACGGGCTGTGGAGGTTTCGCAAATTGACTATTATCTGTTTAAGTGTTACGTTTATAATTTGTTGAAGACGGCAGCATATCACAGCGGTTTTCGTGTGCTCGTGCACGCTCGTAAGAGTGACCACACAGTGCCACCTTTCGGTCAAACCGTGCTGGTGCATTCACAATGAACGTGTATAAAAAATCTAGTAAAACATTATGTATCTAATAATCAACGTCATAAAGGAGATAATGGAAATTACAGATAATGGATGAATGAATGAACATATTTTGGAATATTTCTGTTTGTCTAATTATTGACTTAAAAGATATTTTTTTGTATGCTTTTGATATTTTTTATATGCTAAAAAGAAAAAGAAAAAGCAATCAAACAAACAACAAACATAATGTTCAGTATCCATAGTGTCAATAAAGATGATCCCAGACTAAAACCAGGAAGCAGGGAATTAAGAGGTCAGTGACCATTTCCGTTCCAAAACATTTCTGAAATTGTAGAGTTCCAAATACAGTCACAAACGGGCAGATCCGGACAGACAGTGTGTCACGTGTCATAAACCTAATCATTCCCGCTGGATGGGGCTGTCGAGCTGCAAAAAACCGGAGAGACGAGTGAAGTCAGAGATGGGTAATAGTTGCGTAGATCCAGAATGATAGCGAAGGTTATCATTTTCACTTTTAAATTAACTTCTAAAAATGTGATTTGTTGAACAGGGATGGGTTTGCGTGAGTTTAATTCAAGACTAAATAGGGGAATTTGATTAAAGCTGACCAACAATTCAAGTGAAGCGGGTGTCCGTTTTGTGACGTCACATCCACATGATGTGACTTTCCGGTGGACGGGGCTAGAGAGGAGCAGCAGTTTGGAGCAGGGAGTCGCTCCAGTTTAGGAACACGGTTTGAACTCAAGCTTCGTTAAAGGGCACCACTTCAGTTACAGAGCAACAGACGGTGAGCGCACTTTGATTTCCGTTCAATTCGCGTTGGAGGAGAGTTCTCACTTAAGAGAGATTTTTTAAACTGACTTCAGGCGTTACTTCTCTCTTTGTGGAAAACATTTGATTGACACTCTTGCTGCCCAATGAGCAGTTAGAAGCAAGTGGACAGGGTTTGCTACGGGTCTGCTCAGCCAATCAGGAGCGAGGAAAGGCGGGGCGTACGGCGCACAATAAGGAATGGGTGGTGTCCATCTGAGTACACCGAAAGAAAACAAAGTAGACTTAAATCCTGTTGATATACTCCAGACTTTATTCTCTGAGTTGTTCCTCTTTGTTTGTCAGTGTATTTAGCGTAGCTTACGCTTTTTGTTTACCCTTCTAGGCGAGGGAGTCTTTTAAACAAGTTTAGGCGGTAGTTTCACTTTTATAGCACTGTTCTCTGCGGGTCTGTATGTCCGTAAGACAAAAACAAGTGTGGAAATTTACCTTGAGTCACGTAGTATTTGTGGTTGTTCTTGAGAAACTGTTAGATTAGTGGGGTATTAACTTGACCAAAAAGTGTGTCCTTTGCAGTTGTATAAAGAGTTTGAGAAGACTATTTATTATTTTCACTTATTACATCAGTATTTTGAGAAAACTACATCCTTTGTCCGAGATGCAAGATCATTATTTAGAAACATAACTTATAATTTTGTCAGAGTTTTGAAAAAAAGAGTCGGTGTTCCAAATGTTACCTACGCTCAAAATTAAAAAAATTTTTTTTTTAAATTTCAAGAATTGACTACAATTGCTAGAAGCAGAAACTGGTTGTGGTGGAGCATTTTGAAAAAAAAAATTAATAATAATGGTAATTAATTTCCATTTTGTAGTGAGAGAAACTGGTGTTGTATCTGATTTTTCTTTGCTCAGAAAAATGCTTACCACAGCACCTTCAACTCAGTGAGTCATGTTACAGTAACTCCAACTGCTGATTAAAACAGATCTAGGGCCGGAAAAACTGTAACCAAGTGTTTCCCTCTAACTCTTGTAGAGCCCTCTGTACTTTTTGCTTTCTTTGGAACCCTCTGTGATATGTCCACTATTTACATGTTCTCTGTGTTGTTTAGTCCAGTCTTTCAAGGAAGAAGCGGTTTACGGCAAGCTGGAGAGGGCACAGGAGCTGTACAAACATGGCAGCCAATAAGACGAAGGGTCAGAGCTCTTTGGCTCTGCACAAGGTCATCATGGTGGGCAGCGGAGGAGTGGGAAAATCGGCCCTCACCTTGCAGTTTATGTATGATGAGGTGAGATTCACACTGGCCCAGGATCAGCAGTACCGCGTCTGTTGACGTATGAGTGGCAAAATGTTATCAGCACTATATTCTTGGAAAGATTCCAGATGTTTGATGCCTGCCACTTTTAAACGCAATCCCTATATAATTGCTGAAGTTGCCAAGCAAACAGTCCATTGGTCTTTACAAAGCTTAGAGAAGAATAGCGCACAGTGTAACCTCATATAGTCATGTGTAAACAGCCAGTGTTTTTACCTCTTTGGCCATACATACCAGTGTCTGATAAAGGACATATATTCACAGGTACTCTACTGTAGACCCCATGTTCAGTCTTATTCACTGGTTACTTTTCATCGTCAAAGTAATCCCATTTCCAAATTCCTCTACATTTCAGATGTTCAGTTTCACTGCTCTAGTGCAAGACATCTTTTTTTGTTTATGTGCTTTTCTCAGTAATGAATTCTTGAAGCTACATATAGCATCAATCACACAGAGTGAAGGTGTCTTCACACCGCTGAAATATGGAGAGTTATGGAACAGTCTCTTAAACATAAACACTTTATCTTCCTTTGACTCTCCACACTCTTATGCCAAAAAGTCAGTTATTCTAAATCTAAAAGGCCTGTCATAGTAGCCATTTTTGGTGGTCGATATATTGTCCCAGAAATGTATTGCAATAAACTATGTTATTGTCATTTTAAGACTATGTTACGCGACAGATGTTCTGATAACATAATAACTTGACATAATTACACCACTTTAAACAGCAATGAAATTGTAGCAGAACATAGTTATTAAGAATATTCAGACATTATTAATAACCGCTGAATTAACCTTTCACAATTAATAAGGAAATGTCCATTTATTGTAAAATACATTGATAATGTTGTTATTGTGACAGGTCTAATATCTAATAATTATCTTTATGTCTGTCCTCAGAAACGTCTCCTTAGAAATTAATAACTTGTTAATAATGTGTCACCCAATTTAACAGCACATTGAACAATCGATTGTAAAACAATGGCAGCTTGTGTAATAACATAGAACAATAGGTGGTTCCTTTTTAATGTTGGTGATAAAATGCACCAGACTATTTGCCAAAAGTACACACAAAAATAACGTTTTCTAACCGTTTATGGCTTGAATGAGAGGTTCTAGGAAAAAAAACTGTCACTATTATGGAACGCCACACAAATCAAATTTAGAGAAACAACTGTATAAAGAACATCATTGAAAGGTTGATAGGCAGCCAGAAGGGGCTCTACTTTGCAGTTGCTTCAGAACCCTTTTTAGAACCTTTTTTAATAGGTGTGTAAGGTTGATTGAATATTCTTCCAGCCTAAAGCTTTAAATTAGGTTTTAAATTACAGTGTTAAGGTCACATTAAAATGAACCTGGTCCTGATTGCTTCTCCCCCAGTTTGTAGAAGATTATGAACCCACTAAAGCCGACAGCTACAGGAAGAAAGTGGTATTGGATGGAGATGAGGTTCAGATCGATATCCTGGACACAGCTGGACAGGAGGACTATGCTGCCATTAGGGATAACTACTTCCGAAGTGGAGAGGGCTTTCTATTGGTGTTCTCCATCACCGAGCAGGAGTCCTTCAGTGCCACATCTGAGTTCAGGCATGTGTCCACACAGTTTTAATATTTCACAATTAATAATGCTTTATAAATCAGACAGTAACATGCACTACAATGGTACTTTAGTTTGATTTGTGGGCGGAGCAAGTTTGCGTCCTCCTAAACCACACCAATAACTATGTTTGCTGTTTCCATTTTGATCATTTGGTGTTGGCAGCAGTGTAGTTTAGTTACCTGCATCAAAACTGAAAGAGAAATGGTTATGTATGTGAAGATAAATCATTGTAAAAGTAGCCTATTTACTGTGGAACCACACTTCTGACAGACTCTTGCTTGAGTTGTGTTTCTTCTTCAGTGCTGATGTTCAGTCTGTTCAAGTTGTCTAGAGTTTAAAAAATGATATCACATATGGCCACAGAAAGAGGACTGATGGGTATCAGGACTAGGATTTGTCCTGTTTTGTGCCAGGACACACACAACTCAAATTACAAATTAAAATGTAGTTTATTTGGTGACCATATGTTAATACGTGGGCGGCACGTTGGCGCAGCAGGTAGTGTTGCAGTCACACAGCTCCAGGGGCCTGGAGGTTGTGGGTTCGATTCCCGCTCTGGGTGACTGTCTGTGAGGAGTGTGGTGTGTTCTCTCTGTGTCTGCGTGGCTTTCCTCCGGGTGACTGTCTGTGAGGAGTGTGGTGTGTTCTCCCTGTGTCTGCGTGGGTTTCCTCCGGGTGACTGTCTGTGAGGAGTGTGGTGTGTTCTCTCTGTGTCTGCGTGGGTTTCCTCCGGGTGACTGTCTGTGAGGAGTGTGGTGTGTTCTCTCTGTGTCTGCGTGGGTTTCCTCCGGGTGCTCCGGTTTCCTCCCACAGTCCAAAAACACACTTTGGTAGGTGGATGGGCGACTCAAAAGTGTCCTTTTCAGGCTCATGGTGCTGAGTTATCTCCTTACAGTGGAAGGATCTTAAGCAAGAGTAGAACTTGTTCTTGATCGCTGTCAGTGATGAAAGCTTTAGATCCTGTTAATCTGATTGTGCATGTGTTTTTGTTTTTAGGAATCCTATTTTCTCGAGATATGTTAATAATTTCTAATCTAGATTTTCATTTTTTAAATGACTTTTCTCTTCCGTATGTGGTCCCTATGTTTAATTATTTCAGACACACTTCTGAAAATCAGTGAAAACTTTTGAAAATGAAAGTTTATTTTCGATTGCGAATTGCAAAATGAAGTGTGATCTGACTGGGAGCAAACTTTAAAGAATAGTCCGTAATAACAGTGCTGTTTAAATGTGTGCGTGAGACAGAGAGCAGATTCTGCGTGTGAAGTCTGAGGAGGATAAGATTCCCCTTTTGCTGGTTGGGAACAAGTCTGATTTGGAAGACAGGAGGCAGGTGTCTGTGGCTGTAGCTCGGGAAAAAGCAGAGGAGTGGGGAGTACAATATGTGGAAACATCAGCCAAAACACGCGCCAATGTCGATAAGGTACATGCACTCCCACGTCTCTGTAGCCGTTGTACTTCTACACTATTGTTATAGTAGAAATAAAATACGTAACATTAAGCTAGTACTGTAATCTCTTACTCTTTCCGTGTCACCAAACCTTGCCTTCATAATGTGAACGCTAACATGTCTGTGATGTTTTCAGGTGTTCTTTGACTTAATGAGGGAGGTCCGAGCTAAAAAAATGACAGAGAACAAAGACAAGAACGGAAAAAGTGGCAAGAAGAAGAAAAGCCTGAAAGAGCGCTGCACACTGCTGTGAACCGTTAACACAGAACCTTTCGGATGGACCCAGAGGACCTGAAAAGAGCTCCACTCCTGTGGTTAGCTTCACCAAACTCAATCATACATGAAAACTGTGAACTGGCTGTGGACAGATGCCTTCTTCGCTGTACTCAGCATCTAACTGGCATCTCTTAAGCAGCTTAGAAAATTGTCAAGTGCTTTAGATACTTTGTGTTCTGCCAACAAGTGGGTGCCATTAAAGGAAACTACACGGGCAGCTGTCTTTAAAGACATGGCCCTAAATAGTTTTTATTTTTTGCTAAGTCTTAATGGCCCTGTTCATAGACGGCATTAAAATGTGTCCTGTATCTGAACGTTGTCCGTAAAGACATATCGTAGATGAGTGTGATTGGAATAAGGTCAGCTATAGCACATGATTACAAACAAGTCATGTGTGTGTGTGTGTGTATAAATGCATTGTTTCTATGTGTGTGTGTGTCCACAAACACGTAGTAATTGGATTTGAATGCGTGTATAAACACTGGCCCTCATTCATCATAACCGCGTACACTCAAATCTTATTGTAAAATGTGCAATTTGCGGGAAAAATCATTTAATACTCTGCAAAAATAGACTTTAAACCTATTGTTTTAGGAAAATAATCACACAACACAATCACATTGTTCTGCCATATTCAGGATATGGAGCATATTTCGTACGAAGAAAGTTCAAACATTTTAAATATGGTTTATTAACCATTAACCACCTAGAGGCACAGGTAAAGGCTTATAAGCATCAGAATTACACTCACTACCTAAACAAACTACCCTTATGACCTATTCTATGCAGATTATATGTAAATGATCTGGTAGTTGTTTTCACAAACTGAAGCTGATTTATCAACAGCGCCTAAATCTTGGTTTGTTTCCATGTTGTGGGAACGTTTCATGAATCCGATGATAAAGAGTGCCATGTCATTCCATGTGATCAGATCTGTGCTTTGATGAATAAGGGCCATTGTGATTGTGTGTGTGTGTGTGTGTGTGTGTGTGTAGTAACACAATGGGGCTCATGTAAGTTCATGGCCCGATGTCATGTAGCTCCTCCTCCTCCTTTAGGTCCTAAACTCTCATTGTTACTGAAAAGATTAGTGACAGTTGGCTGTGGGGCACAAGGTATATCTCCAATAATATTCAATAATAATAATAACACTTTGTAGCAATTGGATATGGACCCAATCACACTGATTAGACGCTAATGCCCAGGGTAAACAGGGCCGTGGACCTTCCTCCATCATCGGCTATTGACATGGACGGCAGTTTCCGGTTGTTCCATGCTGCGATGATCATGCATCAGTACAACTTTGATCTGCAGTATATTAATATTGTATTTCATATTTTTTATGAGCTATTTCTTTTTGGGCTATGTTCCATCATCAGATAAAACCTATATTTTGTATATGAGCCATTTTGTAGTAATAAGCCATATTATTTTAAAGAAATCTATGAATGTATGCGTTGATGATTAGACAATGATTTTGATGAATGCTGCAGAGCATTAAGAGAAACAATCAAAGGCTGCACACTATGTTGAGAGGTTTCTGCTAAAATCTATCGTATTAATCAGGAGTAACGGCCTCTGTTCTTTAGAGAAGTTCTAGCACTAGATAATGGATCATCACTGTGAGGATTTGTTTGAATTGTGTTGGTTATATTTGGCATTAAGCATCGATACCTTGGGTTCCTCCAGTGTCCCATTTCCTTGGTCAGTGGTAGGTCTGTGTCCACTGAGTGCACATTAAAGAAAACCTAGAGTTGCTGGTTGATGGCACAGATATCAAGGTGGTGTGGTAGGGTGAGTGAGCACCACCCAACACACTCTTAACACTAGCATCCTTTCTGGAACCCGTTTCTGGGGGAGAACATTCTCAGTCGTGTTTGTGATGTAAGAAGGCTGTTAGGCTGATTGATGGATGAAGTGATGAACATTCCAGAAGGCATTCCTGTTGAAATGAAGCCATCCAGATCACTGAGATCCCCTAATGTTGTGTAATACTGCCCAGTCTTGGAGTACTATTCTCACAGATGTCACTATGCAAGGTCACCAGCAATACTGCTGTCGGAATACACCGCAGGTCCTGAAGCTGTGGGAACCATATTTTTGTTCAACCACTTAGTGTATGAATACATGTTGACAGAAGACCAAATAAACTGTGTATGTGAGTAACGTCTACAGCCTTTTTGTCCACATCAGTTTAACTACACACACACCCTCACACGCACTCACACACACACACCCTCTCACACACACGCACTCACACACACACGCACTCACACACACGCACTCACACTCACACACACACCCTCACACGCACTCACACACACCCTCACACACACACACACGCACTCACACACACGCACTCACACACACACGCACTCACACACACACACACGCACTCACACTCACACACACACACACGTACTCACACACACACGCACTCACACACACGCACTCACACACACACGCACTCACACACACGCACTCACACACACGCACTCACACACACACTCACACACACACAGACACACCCTCACACGCACACACACACGCACTCACACACACTCACACACACACGCACTCACACACACACACACACTCTCTCACACACACGCATTCACACACACACACACACACTCTCACACGCACTCACACACACACAAACACACGCACACACACACGCACTCACACACACGCGCACACACACACACTCACACACACACACACACATATACATACTCACTTAGAAATTGCATCTTAAGCGGTGCTATTTCTCAAATGTGTGTTTCTTTCCTCAAAAGCAAATATTTTATCACCACTTTTTGAATAATGCAGTGTAAAATGTATATTTGTATCATCATTTTATTCCTAATGTGTGTGTGTGTGCATATATATGTGTGTGTGTTGCTTGAAGTGTAAAGTATTCATTAATAATTGTTAATTAATAACTGTTTCCATGTTTATATTAAAAAAAGAAAGTGTATCTATAGCGTATATATGATGTATGAAGCCATAGTAAGCATCACGATAGGAATTACTGCTCTGTATAGTGTTCTCTAGTGTAAAACGACTCTTGTACACCGTTGTTTATGTTGTTTAAGTGGAGGTGGGGGAGGTGGGCGTGGTAAATCCAGCGGCGGCAGCTCCTATCACACACAGCAGGGGGCGCCACTTCAACCTAGAACCCTGCGCTGTGAACAACAAAGCGCTGCATGTTTGTTGATGAAAGAGATGGATTTAAAGAGAGGAGTGAGAGAAGGAAACTGCTCTTTACAGGAGTGGGTCAGTCACTCCACACCAGCGCTCTGCTGCAGCTTGGTAATGTATAAGAGAAGCATTTTGTGAATGAATATGTTGAAGAAAATTTCTCTTCATTGGTTTTAATATAGGTGGCACAGCAGGTAAGTGTCGCAGTCACACAGCTCCAGGGGCCTGGAGGTTGTGGGTTCGATTCCCGCTCCGGGTGACTGTCTGTGAGGAGTGTGGTGTGTTCTCCCTGTGTCTGCATGGGTTTCCTCCGGGTGACTGTCTGTGAGGAGTGCGGTGTGTTCTCCCTGTGTCTGCGTGGGTTTCCTCCGGGTGACTGTCTGTGAGGAGTGCGGTGTGTTCTCCCTGTGTCTGCGTGGGTTTCCTCCGGGTGACTGTCTGTGAGGAGTGCGGTGTGTTCTCCCTGTGTCTGCGTGGGTTTCCTCCGGGTGACTGTCTGTGAGGAGTGTGGTGTGTTCTCCCTGTGTCTGCGTGGGTTTCCTTTGAGTGACTGTTTGTGAGGAGTGTGGTGGGTTATCCCTGTGTCTGCATGGGTTTCCTCCGGGTGACTGTCTGTGAGGAGTGTGGTGTGTTCTCCCTGTGTCTGCGTGGGTTTCCTTTGAGTGACTGTCTGTGAGGAGTGTGGTGAGTTCTCCCTGTGTCTGCGTGGGTTTCCTCCGGGTGACTGTCTGTGAGGAGTGTGGTGTGTTCTCCCTGTGTCTGCATGGGTTTCCTCCGGGTGACTGTCTGTGAGGAGTGTGGTGTGTTCTCCCTGTGTCTGCGTGGGTTTCCTTTGAGTGACTGTCTGTGAGGAGTGTGGTGAGTTCTCCCTGTGTCTGCGTGGGTTTCCTCCGGGTGACTGTCTGTGAGGAGTGTGGTGTGTTCTCCCTGTGTCTGCATGGGTTTCCTCCGGGTGACTGTCTGTGAGGAGTGTGGTGTGTTCTCCCTGTGTCTGCGTGGGTTTCCTCCGGGTGACTGTCTGAGGAATGTGGTGTGTTCTCTCTGTGTCTGCGTGGGTTTCCTCCGGGTGCTCTGGTTTCCTCCCACAGTCCAAAAACACACATTGGTAGGTGGATTGGCGACTCAAAAGTGTCCGTAGGTGTGAGTGATTGTGTGTGTCTGTGTTGCCCTGTGTTGCCCTCTCCAGGGTGTGTTCCTGCCTTACGCTTAATGATTCCAGGTAGGCTCTGGACCCACTGCGACCCTGAACTGGATAAGCGGTTACAGATAATGAATGAATGAATGAATGGTTTTAATATGAATAGTCTTTGTTGTGATTGTAACAAAACCTGAGAAACCTGACATTTCAGGGCCAGGGTGTGGACATTTAAGTTGGGCAAATGTTTTTCTGCCATATGAGAGCTTATTTTGTATTATAAGACAGTGGAACCTCTACTAACGAACTTTCCAAGATACAAACAGGGCATTTGAATATATTTTGCCTCCACCAACGAACCACGACTCTAGAAACGAACCCGAGCCTCCTGGCGGCTAGAAATGGCCACTGACCCCAATAGGCGAGTCTCCCAGCGCCCAGACTTGAGTGAGCGTTTAAGATTAGCACATTGTAGCTTTATCAATTTAGCATTAGTGTAAATAGCAGACATCGTAATTCGTGCTAAGTTAAGCCGTATCTACGCTTCGTCTCCCCACATTCACCGCCTACTCTCCGTTATTCCACCCACCCCCCACCTCCCCTCATACAGCCAGTGCCTGTGTTACTCCTCCAGCCAGTCGTCACGTCTTCAAAGTAGCGATGTGTAACCACTTACAACTTTATTATTTCTTTTTTATTACTGTACTTTATTACTAAAGTTTAAAGTTTATTACTATAAACTTTGCGGATCAGTGTAATGTGATGTTACCGTCTTGTTTTAAATGACAACAATTCCATTAATAGTTGGGAGTAGAAGTGAACAGTAAATTTTAATAAAGAAAAAAAAAGCTAACCTGATTAACAATATACATAAGGGCAGCATGGTGGCGCTGTCACTCTGCTCTAGGGTCCTGGGGCTTTGCATTTAAACACCATCTCAGGTCACTGTGTGTGAGAAGCTTGGTGTGTTATCCCCTTGTCTGTGTGGGTTCAAACATATGTTAGTAGGTGAATTAGCTATTCAAAGTTTCCCACAAGTGTGAAAGTGTGATACCTTGTGTGTATTGTGTAAGTGGTTACAGATAATGAATAAAAGTGTATCAACCATATTTGTAATTCTGTTTAACTGACTTTACAGCAGGTTGTTTTTTTTGGTGTAAGTTTTTTGTGGTGTGTCCTAATAAAAATCAATATCGTGTATCGCGATAATGATTGTGATTATCGTGATGTATATCACAGTCATATTGCCCAGCCCTATGGGTGGAAACCAGACTGCAAACGGACTCTGTAAGACGTTGACGTTGCAGAACCGTTTGAACCAGAATACCTTTTGCGTTTTTTTTTTGTTTGTTTGTTTCCAATTTGGCTCAGTTTTCTGTAACATATAATTTTACACCTGTCTTGCACTCTTATATTGGCGTGTAAACAAGCGGGCGGCCATTTTGAAACCCCTTTCGTGGGCAATTGCTTCACAGCGCTGAAGAGCCGTTATTAAAGCTCGGCGAGCCGGTGTTTATATTCACAGCGCGTCCTTCGGTTTGCCCCAGCGCTGAGAGCCTCTGGCTGAGGAAGAGCCACTTTTCTTTATTGAACTCACACTGACAGACACCCAGCTTCTGTCATTCTGAGAAGACGGGGGTGTCGGATTCGTGTGCGGTGCGTGGGGCGTAGTTTAAAAGCGAGAGAGCGCAATTTGTGCGGAGTGTGACGGGGCTCAGCTCAGCGCTGCCGCCGCGGTGGATTTATAAGGGGATTTATCTCTCTCTCTCTCTCTCTCTCTCTCTCTCTCTCTCTCTCTCACTGGGGATATTCTCACTGGAGCCGAGGAATAAGCCAAAGAGCAAAAAGCACTCGGACGGTCAGGTAAAATGCTCAGTTGTTTTATTTTCATTGATATATCATAGGTTTTGCATTAGTCCTGTTGAGTATTTGGCGCAGTGTTGCGGAGCTGAATCTGTTCTATTGTGTCCGGGGGCCTGGCACGCCTCAGAGAAGAGACGAATTACTAAATACGTTCACCGTTTCATGTATTTTATTATTATTTTTATTTTTTTAAATGGCATATTAATTTAATTCCAACCTAAATCTAAAAGACGACCGACAGGCACCGCAAAATAACCCCAACACTGGGCTGAAAATGCCGAACCCATAACGGCTACCGTTAAGCAGCCTAACGGTTACACGTCGGAAATTTCCAGGACTTCACTGACATCAGGTACGGACTATTTCTAGGTGTTTGCTCCTAATTATGAACACAGCCTAAACATTCGAGTTAGAACCATTTTTAAAAAATCACAAAATTAAATAAGGTTCTGTTGAATTTGTTGAACACTGTCTACGGAGGACGCTTTTATTTTATTTTATTTTATTTTATGAATTTCACACGTTGAGGAAAATACATTGAAAATAAAACGCACTTTTATTTTATAATTAATTTTTTCGTCTCAGCCGAACTCACACAGAAATATTACACTGTAAAATAAGCAGAAAATGCCATTTTTAAGTTTGTTTCTATCCTCTTTTCATTCAGAAAATCAGCTAAAAATATAGTATTTACTACCGGACTTTTAATTTTACTGTGAATATCCAGTATTGTGTGCTGCTGCTCAGTTCCCATAGGTTTTAAAGGAGCTCAGTGTGGGAGAGTATTGAAAGTATGTGGGTTGCCATATTCATGTATGGAAATCACCTCCACCAGGGAAGTCACACACACACACACACACACACACACACACACACACACACACACAGTCGTGTGCCCCCTCCACCCTCATCAGAAAATAGTCCTTTAGAAAGGTTACATTAGAGGAGGGAGGACATCATTAAAACATAACAATGCTCTGTTATTAGCCTCGGAATGTAGATTTTTAATATAATGGCTGATGTCATGCTTCAGAAAGAATGAGGTCAAACATTTTGATCCACTACGTCAGACGTACAGCTGGCACAAACGGTGCTGGACGATGGAATGGGACGTTTTCCCTGTACGCCGGATAAAATCGATGTTTTGTGAATGTACACTCTGACTTAAACTTGGAAAGATGGACCCCTTGAGTGCACGTATATTCAAATGTGCATGCCCATATTGTACAGGCTCCATAAATATACATGGAAAAAGATGTTCTGCTACGTGCTACGTATGTGCTAAGTGTCAGACAAATGAGCAAATGGCCTCAAGCCGTTGAAGTAGTGAGTTGTGGGACTGTGTTCACTGGAGTGATGAAGCTGCTCAAATACCTTCTTTTGGGATGAACTGGAGTCGCTAAACGTTTTAGCATCTCGTCCTAAGGCTGCAGCCAAAAGGGACAAACTGTGTATTAATATATATTTGTTTCTGAAGAAGTGTTGATGTGTCGTCCATCACTGGCTCACAGAGTGTGGTGTTCTCTCATTGGGTGAGGGTGTGGTTCAGGGGAATCTTTTGGAGACTAAATCAAATGTCCATGTGGGTTAACGCTGCCGCACTTCTAGAGATATTACACGATTGATTTAGCTGGGTATTTAGATAAAGGAAACTGTACACACTTGGTACACTTGTGTCTGTGGAAGAAGGGTTTTATGTGGTGGTACCAGTGTTGTGTATTGATATCTGTACAAGGCCAATGTTGTCAGTAAAGCTTTCACTCAAGCCATTCCCACATCGCTGTCTTGGGCCACAGCGAACTGTACATACATTGAAAACATATGCATATGTATCGATCGTTCGGACCTCCTACTTTTCATTCCGGCTTTGGAAAGCTTTTATAGGTCCACTGCAAACTCACTTCATTATGGGTCCGTCAATAAGTCCTGACTGAATACTGACTGTACTGCAGAAAGCGCTGTGCTGGATAACTACTTTATTATCTCTGTCTCTCCACAAATCATTGCTCTTATTTTGTTGTGGTTTGCCTTTAGGGCATAAATGCTCGTTCTACAGGCTGGGGACTGGCGTGCATTTCTTTCTGTTGTTTATAAAAATGATCCCTTGAGTTACCTCACGTTAAATAGCCCTGTAATGCAAGCTTATGTGGCGAGACCTCAACCAAGCCAGAAGAATGCGAAGGATCCGTGCAGCGTGGTATTCGTTATTCACAGGGAGCTACTGATATGGGGCTGTGGGCCGGGGCTGATGTACAGTGCATGTAGATACCCGTCGATGCGTACGTTTTAACGTAAACGGGGGCGACGTCTGTCTGGATTAGCAGTGCTGATACGTCACTTGGATGCAGATGCAGTAAGTGGAAGGGAATACAGATATTGTTCCACAGCACAGCATCACCAAACTTTTAAATTTCCCTTCTCAAGAAAATAAACCCGCTGAGAGAATGAGCTTCCTGGCTCTTCACGCAGGAATTATGTAATGCAAACATAAATAAACCAAGCTCTGCGTAGCTCCCAGAGATTCATGAAATGCACTTATGTTTAGCTCAGGAGTCAAGCCAATTCTCTTTATATTTATATATAGTATGTTTATTTAAGCGCAGCAAGCGTCAAGGTGCTGGAAATTGAAATCAAGGAATTTCCAATGAGCGATACACATTAATAAAACACCACATGACCAGAGATTTTCAGTTCTCACGGTTCTTTACTGTGTAAAGCTTATATAAATTATATATATTTAATTTAAAAGTTAAATACACCAAGTTAATTCAGTTTGTTTTTCAGAAATGAAAGCAGGGCGGTTAAAGAACGACTGCTGCCTCAACGCACCCCTTAAAGGCAGAGGTTCTGTGTAAAATGACCTACAATGGTGAAGACAGCATGACTAAGTTTTGATGTCTCGCTTCATCTCATCACAGCGCAGCAGTTCGGGGCTTGCAGAGAGAAGTGGAGCAGCGCGTGGCCCTCGAGTTCTGGCCTCTTGCTCTTCCTGACCCTGGCAGACTGCTGCAGGTCTGTTTGGCTGAGATAACTAAAGCAGTGAGACGTTGCCCTTTCAGACTGATTGGAGATCAGGTGTTTCCTAGCCAAGTCCTAATCATAACTGCTCTAAAGAGATGGTGCAGCTAGTTTCAGATCAGCCTCAAGTGCAGCTTCCTTCACGCCTGAGATAACCAGCAGTTCTCCTTCACTGAGCACAACAGCAGGGCTCCGTGGCTCTGAAAAATGATCCACGGTGTCCGTTACTTTCATGTCTGTCAGTGGCTCTGGTGCATTTTTGTAGGTTTTAAAGAGCCTGCGTCATGGAAACCACTTAACTTTTTAACGTTTAATCATGAAAGTGTTAAAGGGCAAAGGAACAAAATCATGTGGATGAAGTTTGAGGAGTGTGATAGTTGTTTGTCCATAAACCCACACAAATTTTATAAATGAACTTCAGATAAAAAAGTAATAAGCAGAAAACCCTGCCACTGATTTGCTGAGATAAAATTAACATAATTCATCAAAATTTGCTGCTCTTCGGTCTTTCTGTGCTCAAACCTGATCTAATACGTTTATACAGCCCCAGTATCTGCAATTAAGTATTTAAAAAAAAAAAAAAAAACTGTCTAGGTTCGGTATGCTAGGCTTTCTCCCCCCCCCCTCTCTTTTTCTGTCTCTCTACCCCCTCTCTCTTTTTCTCTCTGTCTGTCTCTCTTTCTCTGTCTCTCTCTTGCTCTCTCTCTCTCTCTCTCTGTGTCTCTGTGCTCATGGCTGAGACATCTGGTATTTAAATGTTGAAAAGCATGAACCACAATGAGGATGTTGCTCTATTCCTGCCCCATAGGTGGGTAATATTAACTCGGGAGACGGCTAACTGCATTACCGAAAGTGCTACGAACCCAAATAACTGGAGGTACAAATCAGTTTCTGTGGGAATTCTAACAGTGAATAAAATGTTACAGACGTCATTTGTCTTCTTTCTTTCTTTCTTTCTTTCTTTCTCAAAAACATCATTCCGCCTTAAAGGACGCAGACCTTCTGAATGTAATAGATGTTCCCTTTAATACACAGTGGTATG
Organism: Hoplias malabaricus; assembly: GCF_029633855.1. NCBI lineage: Eukaryota > Metazoa > Chordata > Actinopteri > Characiformes > Erythrinidae > Hoplias > Hoplias malabaricus. The sequence goes on along the minus strand of NC_089815.1, from coordinate 3,547,331 downwards.
TTTTAAGGTGGCTGTTCTAATTGACTTCAATTGCCATCAGTCATTGCAACAATGACATACAGTAGAGAAATTCCTCACGTCCTGCCCACGTGGCACAGCTGCTGTTGGAATGATTCACTCCTTTGTTTGACAGTCTCTTACCTTGAAGCCTGCCAGTTACAGCAGACACATATAAAAAATGAGGTGTTACATGTATTTTACAATAGCTTTTACTTTTAGAATCTTGGACCCTTTGCTTTCTTAATGCTTTTTAAGACACATTCCACAAAAACCCACAAATGGTCACTGAGACGTAATGAAAAATGCACCATATTATATTACAGAGTGCGTTTGGTATTTTTGGTTGAGATGTTTTGGTGGGAGAGATGTCAGCAGCCTCCTACTGAGAAGCATTACCCTCTTGGCTCCTGTAAAACTGGGTTTATCAGTGTGGACCACTTCACAGCAGAAAGCAGGGTTACGCCAGAGTAGGGTCAGTGTGGTCATTAGTTTGATGTGTGTGAAACCGGTAACTTTCTGCAGACCTTGTAGCATCTCCCCTGCTTCTGCAGTCTTATTATACTCACGCAACAGCTAAATATCAAACATTTTTAATGAATTATGTAATGAAAAATCTCCAGTAGAGCCTGTTATGGTGGAAACGACTTGTTTTTTAATGATGTAGTTATTATTGTGTTTCTCCACATCATTTCTTTATTAATTCATTCCTTCAGGAGCTAAACTCCTCTTCGGAGTCAGGAGTATGTTTCAGGGATGCATTTATCCCTGAGCTGGAGGTTGAATTCTGACACTGAGAGGTGCTGAACTTTCTTTCTTTCCCTCTTTCTTATGCATTTGAGGTCTTTCCTCCTGTCTTACTGAATGTTGGACTTTCTGAAGTGTCTGAAGATTAACATTTTGAAAGATATCTCATACTCCGAGTGACTGTCTGTGAGGAGTGTGGTGTGTTCTCTCTGTGTCTGCGTGGGCTTCCTCCGGGTGACTGTCTGTGAGGAGTGTGGTGTGTTCTCTTTGTGTCTGCATGGGTTTCCTCCGGGTGACTGTTTGTGAGGAGTGTGGTGTGTTCTCTTTGTGTCTGCGTGGGTTTCCTCCGGGTGACTGTCTGTGAGGAGTGTGGTGTGTTCTCCCTGTGTCTGCGTGGGTTTCCTCCGGGTGACTGTCTGTGAGGAGTGTGGTGTGTTCTCTCTGTGTCTGCGTGGGTTTCCTCCGGGTGACTGTCTGTGAGGAGTGTGGTGTGTTCTCCCTGTGTCTGCGTGGGTTTCCTCCGGGTGACTGTCTGTGAGGAGTGTGGTGTGTTCTCCCTGTGTCTTCGTGGGTTTCCTCCGGGTGACTGTCTGTGAGGAGTGTGGTGTGTTCTCCCTGTGTCTTCGTGGGTTTCTTCCGGGTGACTGTCTGTGAGGAGTGTGGTGTGTTCTCCCTGTGTCTGCGTGGGTTTCCTCCGGGTGACTGTGAGGAGTTTGGTGTGTTCTCCCTGTGTCTGCGTGGGTTTCCTCCGGGTGACTGTCTGTGAGGAGTGTGGTGTGTTCTCCCTGTGTCTGCGTGGGTTTCCTCCGGGTGACTGTGAGGAGTGTGGTGTGTTCTCCCTGTGTCTGTGTGGGTTTCCTCCGGGTGACTGTCTGTGAGGAGTGTGGTGTGTTCTCTCTGTGTCTGTGTGGATAAGCGCTTACAGATAATGATAATGAAAATATCTCAAAGTGTAAGACCCCCATAACGTAGGCTTAAGAACTTTTTCTTTTCTTTTCTTACCTTTATAGTTTACATATGTCATCTCTTGTTTTTTTTTTTACTGTCCTTTATTTGCTGCATTTTTGTTTTAATTTTTTTCATTATTTATTTGTTTTCTTTCCCTTTTCATTTTCTTTTTCTTTCTTTCTGTCTTAATACTGCAATTTCCACACTGGACTTATGCTCTTCTACACACAGTATATTCTCTTTCTTTGGGGGGTTGCAAAGGTCTGTGGGAAATGTAGGCAGCGTTGTTTCTGTACAGTGCTAAAAACCGTACGCTGGCTGTGTGTGAGCTAGCAGTGATTCTCATTAGGGTTTGTGCTTCATTTCATTTAACAGTTTGTTAAATATAATAAGACTATATTTGTATACACCGTCAAATTTTGCATAGCTACATTTGATATCAAAAGACCTTTCAAAGACCTCAAATAGACATTTCAAGGTCATGTTGTTTTTAATTTTATGCAACTATTAAAATACAGGCCTCAATACCTTAGCTTTCCTAGCGCTCCATAGATAGCAGTTAAAAACAAACTCAAAATGCCTTAAAAATTCTTCTAAATGTGTCACTTTTGTTTTTATAAGAGCCATGAATTATCCTATGAATGTTGCAATGCCTCGTTTTACTCCTCACAGTGTGTTTGTTGCAATATAAATATGAGTTATGAATTATAATAACAGCCGTTCAGGAGTTTCTGCAGTAACTGTCACAGCGCTAGCCACTAAGGTTGTGCAGATCTTGTGAACTATACCTTAGCAGTAAAGATGGCACAGATTTTAGAATGAGGCCCATATCTGTTGGACACCACTCAGGAAACAATAAACGAATCCTGTAATAAATCTGTACTGAATAACACTCATTTTGAAGGCTGTATAGTGGTTAGCAGCGTAGTTCTTGGAGGAGTAGAGTGGTATTTAAACAGAGTGTGTGTGATGAAACTCATTAATTATAGAGCTTTTAAATCTAATTTTAAATTTTGCAGTTTTTAACGAAGTAATAGCCGTGTCAGCGCTGTCTATTATTCTTAGTTTAAACATCTGTATTTTGTTATTTGTATTATAAAGAAAACATATTCCTGGTTTGTGATTGTAGATGAAGATTGTATCTGAGTGGGAATAAATTCGATAGAGAGCTGGACAAACATTTAGTATCAACATCGCAATATAAAATGTTTCAATAGCAATGAAATTATTTGATCGCATATTTTCAATATTTTAATATACACTACTTATAGCGTGTGTCACTGACTGACGGTAACTACACGGCTCTGCCGTCAGTTCATTGCACTAAATTTTAAAGTTAATTTAAAAATCTAAAAAGGCTAAGCACCACTTAATGGACCTCCATGAGTATTTCACATTATTGTAGTTACTGACAGATATAAGTATGAATTAAAATGAAAATAGCAGCTTAATTTGCTTTAAAACTGATAATTTTATTAAATTGATGGAAAAACCAGAGTCTTTACGGAAATTCTCGAACGCGACCGTGACGTCACTGGTGGACGACAGCTGAACAACGCCGCGGTAAAACACCGTTATGACTGACTGTTATGACAGTATCTAGCTAAATAACCAACATTATTCATGACAATAGCCTAGCAATAAGCTAAACTCAAATGTAGAGGTACCGTTATTCTTGTAAATGTGATCGAAGTCGAACTCGAATTCCTCCGACACTATAAACCTCCGTAATGCAGCTACGTAGCCGAGTATAATCTGAGACACCGAGTTTAGCGAGTCAAGCTAACGTTAACTAACACCAACTAAAACAGGCGAAGTGAGTGTCCTTACCCTGTTTACCTCCATGTTACAGAGGCTCTTCAACACCTTTCGTTGGTGTCCTTACATGCCCATATTGTTGGAAAAGCGCCAGTGAAATGAGCTACAGATAACGGAGTGAGCGGATGGTCCTTTCCAAAGTGCCCGTTTAAAGTGGACAAATGTAGTCCATTTTCTGGATGTTTTGGGATCTTTGGGCCATTTGTTCACAGATGTCCCACTGTACATTGAATGATTGCAGCCAAAAACAACACACCTTTTCGTCATTTTGCATTAAATTAAGTGCAGCTTCTAGAGTTGTTGTCCACCATCTACGTCACAGGCAAGACGCCTTTTAGAGTTTCCCAACACCGCTGGGGGGGGGGGGGGGGGGGACTAACGGTCTTTTAAACCTTATTCCTTTAATTAGTAAGAAATAACATGTTTTCTGACTCTCAATAAACACAAGTTAGGAACTCAAACTCCACTGGATTTATTTGTTTGACACTTTCATAGAGCTGCTGCTTAGCCTTTAATATTGACAAAGCCAGAAGGTTGTTGTTTGACGGTGATGTCATATTGCTTTCTGTTGTTCTGTGGCTTTTTTATTGTTCCTATCAATATCGGAATTAGATTATTGACCAAATTTAAGAGAGAAAATTTTGGCCGAATCATCCAGCTATAAACTATTCATTGTTCTTTCACATGCTGTTAGCTGTTGAAATTGTAACACTGCATTCTGTGTGTGGGTGTGTCTGCCTACATGTGTATCTGGGTTCATGTGTCCCCGCTCACGTGGAAAGAAGCAGGATGTACACTAATTAAATTGGAGTTCAACAAACCACATCTTTCATGACTTACCCCCATCCTGTTGATTTTAATGCAATAATATTGCAGTAAGTATGGGCCTTTGTTAAGGAGTAGCACAAACAACAAAAAAATGTAAATGGAAAATATTGACTGAACAAAGACCAGTGTGTGGTTGGAATGTAAAGTAGGAAGTTATTTTTTGTGTTTTCAGGGTCCTCGTGGCTTTGATTTTCAGGCCATAATTATCTGTAAGAGCAACAGATTTATTAAAATTTGACTTCATTGAGCATCTGCATATCTTTAAAATGGCCGTATATATGTAGTATGACTTATACCCTGTTACCGGTTAGCATTTGATAACCCTCTTTTTTTTTTCTATATTTGCTGACACGCCTACTGGGCCGACCTAGAAGAGGCATTTACGCTTACTGACTGACACCTAATGTTGAAACACACATGTGTGAGTAGGCAATGTTAATTCAACCGTATTTCACATTCCAGTTCGATGGCCCAATGTCCTCTTTTTGGGACCTAAAAATGCTAAAAGATTTTGCTGTCTGCAGGCTTTCGCCCCCAATTCTTGCCGTAAGCCCTAAATCCTTCATTAAAATGTTCAGTTTGATGACGTTGTTGAAATGTAAGCAGAAGGCGCAAGGGTTGAAGTTTTTGAAAGGGTCAGACAGTTGAGAGTTGAGAGCTGAATTGGGGAAACACTCGCGCCGCTTCATCGCTGTAGGTCCGCCGTCCACCGCGGTGAGCAGCTCAGTGTTTTACCGGAGCCTCGGACAGAAATGTGTTGAACGTTGTTGAGGTAATATTTATCATAGTCTCTTCTTTATGTTTGGAGAATGTTTCTGTGACAAAGCCTTTTGTTTTCTACGATGTATTTAACAAACAAAGTCATCTTGTGTCCCTATAACGACACGAATACACGGACAAGTATGGATTACATGGTTGATAACATGTTAAGGTGCTTGGGTTTAGAAATGGTCAAAAATTTAAATGTTAAAATGTTATCTTCTGTTAAATGAGTTGCTTTAATGTCATCTCAAGTGCTTCAGTTTTGTAGCTTTGTATGAACAGATTCATTATTTGTTATTATTGTAAACAAAGACATTGATATGAAGCACCAAAGCTTCTCCAGACCTTTTAATGATAAGGGTATGTATTTTGAAATTTCCTGTGTTTGAAATGACAGAAACACTTCTGCGACTATGGCTAATGGCGGTCTGGCTAAACTAGTCTTGTGCTCTTGTTTCCAATAAACACCATCATGGTTAAAACTACAAAAGACTTCCGTGTATATTTTTGTAAGAATTGAAAGTATTCTGAAAAAATATTTCTGAAATATCTGGATATCCACACCCCCTAGAGTGGTATAAAAGGGGCAAAGGGCTCGTTAAATATGAAGAGGGAGAATAGAGACATTTTGAAATCACTCATTCTGCCTTAGAGTACGTGTGGAGGATGTGCTAAAAATATGATGCTTTCACTAGGCTTCTGGCTGGTTACTGTTACACTGTTACCATGGTAACAGCTCCAGTGATGCTGAAAAATTAGTCGCTGGTGTTTAAGAAGGAAAAGTTGATTTATTTTATTAATCGATCCAAAGTACAGCAAGACATTAGTAATTAGAATATTTGGTGAAGCACTGTAATAATAAAGACAATATGAAATAAACTCACATGCTCTCCACCTCTGTCTGTAGTGGTAATAGCTCAGACCAGTCCTCGTTTAAACACTGTAAATAACCTCTTACCACAACATTCACATGTATGTGAAATACCAAGCCCTTTTTATCTTTTTTTTAAACCCTCAGCTGTCTATTGATCCTGAAATGTCAATGTTCCAGATTGTGCTAATCTCTGACGTATTTTGTCCAGCAGACCAAATCATTGAAATACATTTTGAACAAAGTAAAGTACATGTATGGAGCACACACACACGAACACAAAGCCTAATTTGCAGTTGTGTGTTCTCCTCCAAGTGTGTTGAGCTGTCACATATGACACCTTAGTGGCAGTTTCCGAAGATGATGTGGCCCTTCATTGGAGTCAGTATGTTAGCCTTCGCCCTCACAGCTTGGTAGAATCTGGTTGATAACTAGCAGGTAGGGTTGGCTATGATTTCAAATAACTACAAGTGTTTTTTAATGTGTTTATTGGTGTATTTTTAATTTCATCACTTGTATTATGTAACGGTTATGACACGGTGTGTCTTTCTTGTCGTGCAGCTCTAATTTAAGGTGAGACTGTCTTGTTTTAGAGCATGTGAGCAGTTAAGGGTTGCTTTAGCCTGCCTCTAATTAGCTTTTGTGAATGCGCTGGTCAAAGCAGTAGAAGAACTGAGGTGTGTCACTTTCACAGGGTTTAACACCTGCTTTAGAGAAGCGGACAAACTTGAATGTTGATCACTGTGACTCTGGAAACCTTGTTTGTTTTGTGGGATTCAATGCCACTAGTGTTGTGAAGTTGTGAAGGTAAATATCCTGTTGTTTTTGCCGTTCTGAAAGTTGTGGTTTACCTTGAGAATTCAGATCAATCGGTGTTTCATTTTGTTGTTAATGAGTATACGTGATTGTACAATAAGCCTTGATGTGCATATGTATTCATCCAATACATTGGCATATTTGTGGTATGACCCATTGTAATTCCCTCTGCGAAGTGCTATAAATTTAACGCAAATATTGACCATGTCCAACCGAACAAGTCTAGGCAAGCCTTGTTGGTTCAGTCCTCCTACCTTTTTTTTTTCATAGCACGCAAGCTGCCTGTCAATACTCTCAAATAAAACTGACATAAATTAGTAAATAAGACAAATACAAAAGGAATTCATTATTAATCAATAACACTACCAATCAAGTAGTCAAGCGATTAGAGTGAGAGCAGCGCTTTCTCTGAAAACATACCATTAATTAAATTAAATATCACCCTACTTTGTCATTTGTGGTCACTGCAGCCGCTCAACTAACATTTGATCAATAAGAAATGAATGGGTCAATGTTATTGATTCTTCTTTGCTAGGCCTGTGACAGTTTAGAAAACAATTATAATGATTTGTAAAATGTTTTTGAGAAGGATGTTTCAGTACACATGTTGAATCCTGAACAACTGATCTATTTTGTTTTCAGAAACAGTCTGGTGCCTGTCCACATTTAAAATCCCAGTCTCCCAGAGCTAGCTAGCAACTCCTTATAGTGCACAGTGTATGGGAGCACTGGTTAACGGCGCTTTGAGGTGTAGTCTAACTGGAGGTGTGAAGCTGACTACTTTAATAACAATATTAGAAATCTTAGCTAACTGTAAATAAATAGAAGCACTTTACTCACTCAAATCAACATTTTTCAGGAGTCAAATGTGTGAAGATTGATGTCCAAGACTTGCTTGACTTTGAAAGAAAATATGTTTTTAGATAAAAACGCTTTTGTTTAAGTAGGTGCTAATACTGCTAAGTTTACTAGCGCCCCCTAACTTCGGCCACCTCCCCTGCTTGTGACAGTCAAACGAGACAGTTGCTACCACATTCAGTGGTTTTGAGAGGTTCACAATGAGATTACGTTTGTCCTGTGCTGGTATCCGTACTCTACATGTAGGGATTAAAATGGCGGTAGATTTTCCCCTCAGAGAAAAGGAAGCTAACCGCTAAGCTAACTTTCACACTGAGGGAAATATCTGTCGCGAAATGGAAATGTGTTGTGTTCCACATGCAGTTTTGCACACAAAGAATTACAACACTGTTAGAGACACTTAAATATTGTTTAGATGTGTGATTTCTTGCAAGACTAATGTTTAAATGCCCTACTAAGGCGTGAACTTATGTTTTATTGTTTTACCCAATGCGATTGGCGAAGAGAGAGACCGGAATTGCAGCATATACGGCAGTGGCCGGGATTAGAGGAGAGACTGATAAATTAACTGTGGCTTTTCCACGCTTCATTGCAAGTAGTTCAGTTTTTTAAAGAGAAGAATTGTATTGTTAGTCTCTTTTAGTTCAAGTCATAAAAGGACTTTAATTTTGAAGAGCCTGAACGCATAAATGTTTTTAGCTGTTAGCGCTGGAGAGGCCGTAGTTTCTTCACGCCGTGTTTGACTCTGTTTTCAGCTGAATAAAAATAAAACTGCATTATGGATCGTAACTTGGAGAAAGGTAATGTTTTTCAAAATAAATTGAATTTAACCAAAAAATCTCAAAATGAAAAACCATATATCTACCCAATGAAGGAATATCTGAATAGACGAATAATCAGATACAGCCCTACTGCCATTTTTACAGCCATTTTCTGGAGAATTCACAGTTAAATTACACCGTGCTTCATAGGCGCCGCCCCATGCCCAGACCATGCGCAACACCTCAGACATGGAATGTGTTCAGAAGGGCAACTCCAGAAAATATCCAGACCTGATTCCCCAGGCATTTTCCAGAGTTCCTCTGATATCTGACCCTGCATTTCTGTTGGTTTGATGAGAAGTCAGGTGAGAGAGCAGGGGAAACACTGAGCCTGTCTGAGCCGGAGTTTCCCTGGCTTAGGACGGGGAGTTGTCTTTGACTCATTGTAGATGTATGATTCATTCTCTACAGGGTGCTGAATAATCCTGGGATGATTCAGTGGCGTCTTTCCATTACTCTAATAACTGGAGGGAAAGTGTTCAAGGTTACGGAGTCCTGTACTGAGCTGTTATTCTTCTATATTTTTTTCCTCAGATGATAGGACTTTGCCATGGCAACACTCGTGCAAGCCACTGAAGTGGTGTTTGCTCCATGCTGCAGCGGGATTAAAAGGTGGTAAAGAGTTAGATACAGAAATGAATTTTTGTGGTGGCAATACTAGACAAACAAGGTGCATGTATTTTTGTGTTGTTTTGAAGTGAGCCAATCTGTGTAGTTTAGAAACGTAACCAGAAATGTATCTTTTACATCTTTAGCTGGGATTATTTTGAGAAAGGGCTGTTGCGTTGAGGTTTTTTTCTGTTTTTTTTTGTCTCCCCTCTTCTGTTTGTCTGCTACTCTGAGCAAGGGATAGAGCAGCAGGGAGAAGAGGGAGAGCTACGGGAGGGAGAGGAAAGGGAAAAGGCTATAGGCCGCTCTGTTATTGGGGCTGTGGGAGTGTGGAGGCCAGTCTAGCTGAGCCATCTGCTGCAGTGCTGCTGCAGCCAACCCCCTAATCCACACCCCCTCCCCACCTCATCCACCACCACCACCACCCGCCCGTGTCTCTCTCCCTCTCTTTCTTAGTCTTCCCTGCAGTCAGTGTCCCTCGGCTCACTCTCTTTCATTCTGTTTTCTTTCATGTTTCTGGGTTTCCCTTTCTGTCTTTGTGTTTCTCTCTTTTTTAATATCTTTTAGATTGTGTCTGCTGTTGTGAAAACAATATAGAACATTCTAGAAGGTTCATATAAATTCACTGAAACTATTTATTAGTGTTTATCACCCAGATGAGTGTGGATCACTCGCGTCTGACCAGTATCTCATTAGTTAGCCAGTTCATTCTCTATCCATTCTCTTTTATGCACACGTGACTGCTCTAAAAATGCAACGTATTATATGTAATAATGTGAATTAGTGAATTATTGCGTGAAAAAACTAGACTAGTTGTGGGTGCTGGTTATTAACAACAATATTTTTCTGATACAGAAATGACGTATTTCCAGTGGTGAGCTGAACATTTGCCAGTTCAAACTAAAGCAGGGCCCCGTTGCCAGTGTGTGGCTCGTATTTCGCCAGTGAGGATGTTGGCAGAGTTGCACCTGTCCTAACAAGAGCTCGGTGCTCCCTGTACAGCTGTGTCTGGCACAGAAAGCGTCAGGAAGCCCTGGCTCTAAAGCTCCAGCACTAATCCTTGGCTTCTAAATACACTAAAGGCTGGAGCCACTGACTGGACAATGCGGAAACGTAGAGCATGTCGGACTGATCCAATGACACTGAGGTGCAGGTCCGTTAACTGTGTGGTCTGTGGCAGGTCCATTTCATATTTCTAGTTTGTTATGTGTTCTTATTAAATGTCTTAACATTTCCTGGAAGCTTTGAAATTACACATAATGCACACCCATGACTGTTACTAATGTTTGTGGTGTACAGCTGGTATAAATATGCTGATTCAGACATGGAGAAGCCCAAGTAGTAATGTAAACGTCAGCAGTAAATGTGGTTAAAATCAGTAGCTGACACAGAGTTTTCTCAAGCTACAATCAGACTTAGAGAACGGTTTGTTAGTCTGTTGTTACGTTTGGGTTTTCGCATTGATTTTGTTGGATGGTATACAGGCTATTTGTGTTTGATTCAAAACCCCGGGGAGCGTCTCTTTGGGACCAGGCCGCGTGGAGCTATGGGGATTGTAGCCAGAGGGTGTTTGGCAATGCAGAAGGCTGTATCTGGCTGAGGGAGGGATGTGTGAGCGGGCTGTTGCTCCCAGAGCAGGTGAGAAGAGGGCTGGGCTGACTGCTGTGCAGAGACAAACACAGGCGAGAAGCAGCATCCCAACCACAGGGGCGTGTGCTGTTCCATTGCGTCAGATGGAAAAGTTGCACTTATGTAATGGCTCCTTTAGAGAGGCTGCAGTTTAGATGTGAAAGGCTTGGTGATGTGATGTTCAGCGCTGCTAATTGGGCTGTGTTAAGGGAACGGCTGAAGCAGCCTGTCTCTGCACCTATCAGAAATAGCACTTGTAGTCGCTGCTAGGATACTGCCTATCTCTCATCTCTGAATAAGCATGAAACTCAAGTGACATCACTGCAGTTGGGTGTTCAACTTGTTTTGGGGTCCATGGACTTTTGTTCTGACCCTGATGTGTTGACACGTTCTCCATTAATCTTAACACAACAGCCGTACGGTGTCTGTTCGGTTTGCAAATGTAATTTACTTAACACTCCGGGTGACTGTCTGTGAGGAGTGTGGTGTGTTCTCTCCGTGTCTGCGTGGGTTTCCTCCGGGTGACTGTCTGTGAGCAGTGTGGTGTGTTCTCCCTGTGTCTGCGTGGGTTTCCTCTGGGTGACTGTCTGTGAGGAGTGTGGTGTGTTCTCCCTGTGTCTGCGTGGGTTTCCTCCGGGTGACTGTCTGTGAGGAGTGTGGTGTGTTCTCCCTGTGTCTGCGTGGGTTTCCTCCGGGTGCTCCGGTTTCCTCCCACAGTCCAAAAAAAACAAACGTTAGTAGGTGGACTGGCGACTCAAGTGTCCGTAGGTGTGAGTGTGTGAGTGAGTGAATGTGTTGCCCTGTGAAGGACTGGCGCCCCCTCCAGGGTGTATTCCTGCCTTGCGCCCAATGATTCCAGGAAGGCTCTGGACCCACCACCACCCTGAATTGGATAAGCGCTTACAGATAATGAATGAATGAATGCTTTATATGCATTGAGGCATTTGAAAAGCAAATATGTGTTGGCAGTTGCTTTTTTAATACTGTATTATGCCACAATTATTTATTAAAAAATTTTCAAATTCTGCGAAAATAACCTTAAAAATAACCAAGGAACCAGTTTGTACGTTCATGCCTTTTTCACATCTTGAACAGCACCTAAAACCCACCAAATATCTATCTCCTGCTCCAGGGTCTTCTTTAGGATGCCACAGTGAACTTGTGGAGTGACGATGGGGATATTTGGGCCCTCAACCTGCGGGGCCAACTGCTCTAATGACCCCAAAGACTACTGCTATTCCGCCCGCATCCGCAGCACGGTGCTCCAGGGTCTGCCCTTTGGAGGAGTGCCCACTGTCCTCGCACTGGACTTCATGTGCTTCCTGGTGAGGGCTTCACTTCTCTTTACATACTACATGCATGCTTTTTGGTTCATATCTTTGATTTGGTCTCCAGCTAAGAATAGATGACTGTTGAATTTACTGTTACTACAAAAATAAGTGTATTAAGTTTCACTTGGGCCCAAGAAATGTTAAGATTCTGTTAACCGTTGAATATATTAATGCAGTGGTTAACACTGATGTCCACCACTTGACGACCTAATGTTCAATACACCACCAGCAGTAAGAATCCTTGGGCAAGATTCCTAATGCTGCATTTGCTTACATCTTTAACAGGCCTTTAAAAATGCATGTGGTTCTTGATTAAATATGTCTGCCATATATGATAGCATGAGTTAAACAATGCTTTTATTTATTACGTCATGAAGAAATCAGCTTGGTTTAACTACATTGTTATCATCTTGGAGAAAGATAACTTTGGTTAACACGTGTTTATTTATCCTGGTGTTTTGTGTTTCAGTTGAGCCTCTCTTGCCATTGTGCATTTAAGCAGGGTGTTGCTCACACTGCATTCCACAGTGACCAAACTATCTGTGGCCCTGAATACATCTGTTTTTTCAGGAATTGTGAGAGACCAGATTGTCCTTGGATAGAGATTATCCTCATAAAAATGCAGGTGTTAACACAGTTTTAGTGACATGTTGTTATGGACATTTAAATGTATCTGTCTCATCAAGCCATGTTCGACAACGAAACTCCGCCCAAAACAGAAAGTCATGGGGGGGCTGTCTGTGAGGAGTGTGGTGTGTTCTCCCTGTGTCTGCGTGGGTTTCCTCCGGGTGACTGTCTGTGAGGAGTGTGGTGTGTTCTCCCTGTGTCTGCGTGGGTTTCCTCCGGGTGACTGTCTGTGAGGAGTGTGGTGTGTTCTCCCTGTGTCTGCGTGGGATTCCTCTGGGTGACTGTCTGTGAGGGGTGTGGTGTGTTCTCTCTGTGTCTGTGTGGGTTTCCTCTGGGTGACTGTCTGTGAGGAGTTTGGTGTGTTCTCTCTGTGTCTGCGTGGGTTTCCTCCGGGTGACTGTCTGTGAGGGGTGTGGTGTGTTCTCTCTGTGTCCGCGTGAGTTTCCTCTGGGTGACTGTCTGTGAGGGGTGTGGTGTGTTCTCTCTGTGTCTGCGTGGGTTTCCTCTGGGTGACTGTCTGTGAGGGGTGTGGTGTGTTCTCTCTGTGTCTGCGTGGGTTTCCTTCGGGTGACTGTCTGTGAGGAGTGTGGTGTGTTCTCTCTGTGTCTGCGTGGGTTTCCTCCGGGTGACTGTCTGTGAGGGGTGTGGTGTGTTCTCTCTGTGTCTGCGTGGGTTTCCTTCGGGTGACTGTCTGTGAGCAGTGTGGTGTGTTCTCTCTGTGTCTGCGTGGGTTTCCTCTGGGTGACTGTCTGTGAGGAGTGTGGTGTGTTCTCTCTGTGTCTGCGTGGGTTTCCTCCGGGTGACTGTCTGTGAGGAGTGTGGTGTGTTCTCTCTGTGTCTGCGTGGGTTTCCTCCGGGTGACTGTCTGTGAGGAGTGTGGTGTGTTCTCTCTGTGTCTGCGTGGGTTTCCTCCGGGTGACTGTCTGTGAGGAGTGTGGTGTGTTTTCTCTGTGTCTGCGTGGGTTTCCTCCGGGTGACTGTCTGTGAGGGGTGTGGTGTGTTCTCTCTGTGTCTGCGTGGGTTTCCTCCGGGTGACTGTCTGTGAGGAGTGTGGTGTGTTCTCCCTGTGTCTGCGTGGGTTTTCTCCCGGGTGACTGTCTGTGAGGAGTGTGGTGTGTTCTCCCTGTGTCTGCGTGGGTTTGCTCCGGGTGACTGTCTGTGAGGAGTGTGCTGTGTTCTCCCTGTGTCCGCGTGGGTTTCCTCCGGGTGACTGTCTGTGAGGAGTGTGGTGTGTTCTCCCTGTGTCTGCGTGGGTTTCCTCCGGGTGACTGTCTGTGAGGGGTGTGGTGTGTTCTCTCTGTGTCTGCGTGGGTTTCCTCTGGGTGACTGTCTGTGAGGAGTTTGGTGTGTTCTCTCTGTGTCTGCGTGGGTTTCCTCCGGGTGACTGTCTGTGAGGGGTGTGGTGTGTTCTCTCTGTGTCTGCGTGGGTTTCCTCTGGGTGACTGTCTGTGAGGGGTGTGGTGTGTTCTCTCTGTGTCTGCGTGGGTTTCCTCTGGGTGACTGTCTGTGAGGGGTGTGGTGTGTTCTCTCTGTGTCTGCGTGGGTTTCCTTCGGGTGACTGTCTGTGAGGAGTGTGGTGTGTTCTCTGTGTCTGCGTGGGTTTCCTCCGGGTGACTGTCTGTGAGGGGTGTGGTGTGTTCTCTCTGTGTCTGCGTGGGTTTCCTTCGGGTGACTGTCTGTGAGCAGTGTGGTGTGTTCTCTCTGTGTCTGCGTGGGTTTCCTCTGGGTGACTGTCTGTGAGGGGTGTGGTGTGTTCTCTCTGTGTCTGCGTGGGTTTCCTCCGGGTGACTGTCTGTGAGGAGTGTGGTGTGTTCTCCCTGTGTCTGCGTGGGTTTTCTCCCGGGTGACTGTCTGTGAGGAGTGTGGTGTGTTCTCCCTGTGTCTGCGTGGGTTTGCTCCGGGTGACTGTCTGTGAGGAGTGTGCTGTGTTCTCCCTGTGTCCGCGTGGGTTTCCTCCGGGTGACTGTCTGTGAGGAGTGTGGTGTGTTTTCTCTGTGTCCGCGTGGGTTTCCTCCGGGTGACTGTCTGTGAGGAGTGTGGTGTGTTTTCTCTGTGTCCGCGTGGGTTTCCTCCGGGTGACTGTCTGTGAGGGGTGTGGTGTGTTCTCTCTGTGTCTGCGTGGGTTTCCTCCGGGTGACTGTCTGTGAGGAGTGTGGTGTGTTCTCCCTGTGTCTGCGTGGGTTTTCTCCCGGGTGACTGTCTGTGAGGAGTGTGGTGTGTTCTCCCTGTGTCTGCGTGGGTTTGCTCCGGGTGACTGTCTGTGAGGAGTGTGCTGTGTTCTCCCTGTGTCCGCGTGGGTTTCCTCCGGGTGACTGTCTGTGAGGAGTGTGGTGTGTTTTCTCTGTGTCCGCGTGGGTTTCCTCCGGGTGACTGTCTGTGAGGAGTGTGGTGTGTTTTCTCTGTGTCCGCGTGGGTTTCCTCCGGGTGCTCCGGTTTCCTCCCATGGCCCAAAAACACGCGTTGGAAGGAGGTCTGGTGACTCAAAAGTGTCCCTAGGTGTGAATGTGTGTATGTGTGTGTGTCTCACTGTGAAAGCCTGGGGCCCCCTCCAGTGTGTGTTCCCGCCTTGCACCCAGTGATTCCGGACCCACTGTGACCCTGAACTGAACTGCGCTTACAGACAATGAATGAAATATTAGCACATCTTACCGAATGTATCAGCAACCATTTCCAGCAGTCATGGCTCCTCATAGGTAGGTCATGTTGTTTTTTAAAGGGCGCGTCGCATCACTGCTATCACTTTCAAATTCCATTCTCAGGCACGGAGAGCCGAGAACCAGACTTTGGCTCAATCATGCTTTAAATGCGGGCTCGCTGAGGCTGCCATCACTCCAGCTTTGCCATTCCAACAAGCTATTTCCATGCCTGATAAGGCCAAAGTTTGATTAATGGCCCTCACTGCAGAAGCTATTGATCGACCCAGATGGTTTCTCTTCTCACCATATTGATATTCACAATCGTAAACGAGTGTGTGGATGTTTCAGAGGCCAAACTATGATAGAGGGAGACGGGGACCGAAGTGTAACCTACTAACACTCTCAGCTGTGCACTGTGCTGTCCTATTGACCCACATTCCTGCTGATGAATACAGCTTGGGGTTGGTTGTCAGTGTAAATTGTCAGCCAAAGACAGCATCCTGCTTGCTCGGCTTTGTTGCCCTTGAATGAATATTACTCTACATTTAGGCGACATGTTGGTGCGTACTGGGCCATGTGACAGATGATCAGCAGGTCCTTTCCTGTCATCTCCATGTTTTCCCTGTTATTTTGTGCACCTTCATTATCAGCCCTCCAGTACAGATACATAGATGAACACTGAGTTGATTCTGTTCCTGAAGTGTTCTCCTTATGTCTCCGCTCTCTCAGGTACTTCTCTTTGTCTTCTCCATCCTGCGAAAAGTGGCATGGGATTACGGTCGACTGGCTCTAGTGACAGATGCTGACAGGTAAGGACAAGTGCTGGACCGTTCTATGTTTCTAACTTGTTCTTTGCCCTAAATAGATGTTTCTCCAGCTTCTCAGTTGATTCCTGCCGTCTGTTTTCCCAGGCCATTCCAGCTAATGCTCTGCTACATTTTTTTATTTTGTAGAGTAGGTACAGCAAGACGCAGCCTTCCCCTTCTTTAGGCTCTAAATGGATCACTCTCCTGTTGTCTTTGTTGTCAGATAAAATGTCCAGTTACTTTGCTTGTGTAAAAACGTGAGCTGTTACAAGCTCCCGGAGCTCCCTCTAGTGTAATTCGTTTTGAAAGCACTGTACTGAAATCACTGGGGAGGCGGTGGTTTCCTACCCTCCGCCAGATGTTACATAGTGCAGTTTCTGCAGGTGCTGAGCCCACAGTGGCAACAACAGAGTCAGTGAATGATCACAGTGATTTTAAAGCTGTAAATTTTGGATAAAACTATTATGTAGTGTACCTTTTTTAATTGGATCGTTAACGAAACTTGGAAACGAATAACAGAGGAGATAAAGGAAAGCTACACACGTGCTCATGTCTTTGCTGTGAAGATTTAAGGCGATTCTTTGTTGCTGTCAAGGACACAGCTTTCACACTACAAATGTGGTGATCTCAAAACGCGTATAATACGCTTTTGCTTTCGCTTTTGCCTTATCAAGCGTTTAAACTAAAAGGTATTTATGTAGGGGAAAACCAAGTGCCTTGTCTTATTGCTCATCTCATACCTCATTCTTGTTGAGCTCATTTCCCAGACACCGTTGAAGCCTACTGTAAAACGGCTTTTAAGGCTGACACTTCATCGACGTTCCTAAGCTTAGCTTTAATCCAGGCTTTTTATGCTTAACCCTATGCGTTATTTTATACCCTCCACTTCTTTGTGGAATTTGTGCTGAACCGGGGCATTGCTGGTCCTGCGTTAGGAGGTGCTAGTGTCGGCCATCTTTAATGTAACGCATGCACCCATTCATTGAAGTCCCTGGGACCAGTAAAAGTTGTTCAAAAGGCTTGTGACAGTTCAGTTGGGAATGAGAACGGTTGATTCTGACTATGAACAGGCGACCAAGCTGATGTCAGACTGCATGCGCGTGAGAGGGTGCAACTGTTGGAAACTGGTTAATTAGTTTACTGCTTTATCCTGTGGTGTATAACGTTGATGCCTTCTCCTCACAAGTGCATAACTCTGTCTAGTTTACTCTCAATAACTTCTCCAACGACTTCACAAGTCTCAGCACATCACAGAACGCAGGACCTTTTGATACTGACTACAGTGGCTTCGCACATTCCCTGCGATAATGACCAGCAGCAGCACCCTTCATCTTAGCCAGCGTTCATTAGCCAATGATCCCAATGTTCTTTTACACTTGACTGCGCTGTGAGGCTCGCATGCACTCAGCAGAACGAGACGGAGGAGTCTGCTGTAGTTCCTCTGTTTACTTTCAGGTTGTTCATTTTGTTAAGAATTTAAATTTTCTGTAACTTAGAGAGAAAAAGTTGTATTTGCACTAATTTGGAACTATTATTTGTGGCTGAGAAATAATGGTTTTACACTTCAGAGAAAGTTCCTGAGGCTCCCCCTGGGTGTTATTCATTTTTACAGCACTCACACAGCTCCAGGGGGCTGGAGGTTGTGGGTTCGATTCCCGCTCCGGGTGACTGTCTGTGAGGAGTGTGGTGTGTTCTCTCTGTGTCTGCGTGGGTTTCCTCCGGGTGACTGTCTTTGAGGAGTGTGGTGTGTTCTCTCTGTGTCTGCGTGGGTATCCTCCGGGTGACTGTCTGTGAGGAGTGTGGTGTGTTCTCCCTGTGTCTGCGTGGGTATCCTCCGGGTGACTGTCTGTGAGGAGTGTGGTGTGTTCTTCCTGTGTCTGCGTGGGTATCCTCCGGGTGACTGTCTGTGAGGAGTGTGGTGTGTTCTCTCTGTGTCTGTGTGGGTTTCCTCCGGGTGACTGTCTGTGAGGAGTGTGGTGTGTTCTCCCTTTGTCTGCGTGGGTTTCCTCCCACAGTCCAAAAACACACGTTGGTAGGTGGATTGGCGACTCAAAAGTGTCCGTAGGTGTGAATGTGTGTGTGTGTGTCTGTGTTGCCCTGTGAAGGACTGGCGCCCCCTCCAGGGTGTATTCCCGCCTTGTGCCCAATGATTCCAGGTAGGCTCTGGACCCACCGCGACCCTGAACTGGATAAGCGATTACTGATAATGATTGAATGTACCGACATCAGTGGGTGGTGTTTTCAAATGTAATAGTGTAGTTTCTGCAGTGCTGATCCCAGAGTAGCACTGACAGAAGATCTGTTGTCTCTATTACAGGTCTGTAAAGTATCACAGCAATCAGCTTACACTGAACTGTATTGTCTCTGTGCTGATGTTAGAAGAGAGAGACTGTTGTTTAACCCGAGATAAGGATAAGTCTGTTTCAGCTTTGTTTAACGCAGCAGTACACACAGCGCTGAAGGGCAACAGGGCAACGTTGACGTTTGTTAAAGTAACGCCGGGAGGATGTTGACTTGGTTAACGGTGAAACAGCTGATCCCAGCGTATGAGTGATCACTCTGAATCAGACGTTCACGTGAATGTCTCATTTTCTTAAAGAGGATTTTTGTATAAAACCTGTCCAATCCTGCAGCAGTTGCTGTGAATGAAAGGCTCCTTTGTGAGAGAAGCACAGAGCGCTCGTTTGGCTCAGAGAGTGTAGCTGCGCCCTTGAAGCGATTCCACATTGTACTTTTACACACTGTCTGACTGTCACTGTAGAATTATAGGTTAGGCCGTCTTTTCTTGTGTGGGCTGATGCTGTCCTTCAGCAGCTAGGAATATAGAATCATATTCACTACCTCTTTCACGCTTGTCAAAACAAAAGCCATAATCATTTTCAATTTAATGGAAAATTAATGCTTGAGCCTCGAGGCTGAAAGGGGAAATGGCTGTTTAACTGCCGTCAT
The DNA here is from genome assembly GCF_029633855.1 of Hoplias malabaricus. Classification (NCBI taxonomy): domain Eukaryota; kingdom Metazoa; phylum Chordata; class Actinopteri; order Characiformes; family Erythrinidae; genus Hoplias; species Hoplias malabaricus. Next base: position 3,528,278 of record NC_089815.1, on the reverse strand, counting down.
GTTCTGCATTAGCCTCTGAGGCCAAACCGAGTCTGTCCAAAAAGAGTGGTCCGAAGGGCCTGAAATAGCCTCGCGGGCGTGTCACACCTGTCTCCTGTTCCCAGTGCGGTTTTTGTCTCGTGCTGCCAAGGCCTGAGACTTTCAGTTTCTTTCCCCTTTGCCCTGGTGTCTTTTATTCTCCCGGCAGAAATAACAGCACTGAAGAAGCTCCAGCACATTTCCCTGACAACGATTTGGCAGGGAGGGGCAGCAAATTAATCCGCAATCATAAATGCCATCTGTTCCATAAAGCAATCTGTTTCATGATGCTGTGCGCATATTTACTGCGCTTCCAGAAATCCTGCTTGTCCTGCACTGTGTGGCTGTGGTCGACTATTTCTAGAACCCACGCAGTCTCTCTCTCTCTCTCGCTCTCTCTCTCTCTCTCTCTCTCTCTCGCTCTCCCACTCTCTCTCTTCCACTCTCTCTCGCTCTCCCTCTCTCTCTCTCTCTCTCTCTCTCTCTCTCTCTCTCCCTCCCACTCCTCTCTCTCTCTCTCTCTCTCTCCCACTGTCTTTCTCTCTCTCTCTCTCTCTCTCTCTCTCTCTCTCTCTCTCTCTCCCCCACTCTCTCTCTCTCTGTCTCTCTCTGATAGGAGGGAACAGTGCCAGGAATATCTGCCTCTGTTTTCCACATCATATCATTTTGCAATACATTGACTGTTTTTGGCTTATTGCTTATTGATACGCTTAAAAATAAAGCCCAGCCTGAGCAGCGCAGTGTTTTATAACACAGGCTCTTTGTGACTTTGAAACCTTTGCTAAACATTCAGTGTTAATTGGGCAGGCTCCAAAAAAACCTCCAATTAAATTGTGTTAGATTAAGGGCTGGACAATAATTCAGTATCAGTATATATCACAATATACAATGTTTCAATAACAATATGATATTTAAACACACTTTCATAAAATATTTACAGCATCTGACGTTTCTTACACTGCGCTGCCGTCAGTTCACTGCACTCAATTTAAAAGTTAGTTTCCAAAGATTAATACTGACAAAGCCAAGAGGTGTTTGTTTGATGGTGTCATGCTGTGTTTAGTTCTTGGCCGTTTTTTATTGTTTGTATTGGTATCGGAATTATATCGTAGTGACCGACATTAAGAAATATATCGCGATTACAAATTGTGGTCGTATCGTTCAGCTCTGTTACATTTATTGTTCATTTTATTAGTGTAGATATCCTATGGTGCCCCCCCCACCCCCCAAACTTCCTTCAGCAGAGTGGAGACCAGCTTGATTTGGTTCATGGAGGGAATGCCCTGCGGTATCTGTACCCAGAGGCTTTAAAGGCCAAGCGCACGCAGTTTACAGATTGACGTACGTGGGCTGGTGATGGATGCTGATTGGAGTGTGTTTGCCCCAGGACTTGAGAATTTGTTCGTCGGTACAGCGTTCTGAGTGTGTCACGAGGGGTGCAGCCTGCTGACAGACCAGAGCTGATGGAGGATATGGCCTTTCTCCCAGAGCATCAGCTTTAGAAGCCAATTTATCATACACTTTCTCATTAATGCAAATGCGCTGAGTGTAATTTGTTACAGTTCAGAATTTATAAAGGCACTAAACCTTGAGAATCCTTGCAGGAATAATGCTGTCCATTACAGTCCGTGCAATGCTTAGCACAAGCTGTAAGGTTTCATTAGGTCTGTGAGTCGGCATCGGAGGTGAGAAGTCTCCGTTTGTTTGCCTGGGTCCAGTGGGTCACAGCCTGGGAGTCACAAAAAGAAGGTAAATGAACATTCAAGGTATAAGACATGTGACTTATCACTGAGGATAAGTCTCTGTATTGATCAACTGATCCCTCTACCATCTCAAGACGACCCTTGGGGGTTTTAGGTTCGTTGGTGTGGTCATTTCCTGTTTACATTGTAAGTAATCTTTAAAGCGACAGCTATCCATTGTGCTGTACATGAAGCAGATGAAGCATGTAGTGTATGTTTTATTGTGTAACCGTTGTGAACACTCCCTGCCTCTGCCACAGCCAGCTGGGGCTCGATGTAGCAAGTCTGAATGCATTTTTCTTCAGGTCAGCTATGACTTATTTCATCATTGCTCCAGTAAGAATACTTCCTTTGCTTATACAGTTGGTCAAGGAGAGTGAAAATGTGTGTGTGTGGAATGTGTGACCACATGCCTGCTGTGCCTCTTGAGGACACCCTCCATTATGCCATTCACACGTAGCATAGCTGAGCTACTCAGAAGTGCTCAAAACTAGGAAGCTCAGTGGTTATTTTGATATTGATTTCAGTAGGAAATGGTTAATTATGTTGTGAAACCTCAGATTTCTAACCTTCCTCTCTCCTCAGATGCATATTTCCAGTATGAATGTATTGTCAAACTCATTTGTTGACTACTACTATTTATTTCTTTTTTTTTTTCCCCCCCTTCCAAGACAGAAGAAGCGGTTCCAAGGCTTAGAGGAGCGGGAATAGTATGTTTCTTCATATTGCTGTTGCTTATCTGATGGGTGCTGTTTTCTAATCCGTCTCTCCTGTCTAACTGATGAAGTAACACCTTTCTTCCTCCTCCTGTAGGCTTTGCGTGTGTTTGTGAGTGCTTTGGGGAGTGTGTTACTATCTGCTGCAAATTCTCCAAGTGCTTCAACTTATGACCTCTTCCTAATACACCACTGGTGTCTCACATTGCTGCTGTGTGCATTAACGTGTGCTGCTGGAACTCACTTTGCTGTATGTTTCTGTGCTTGGGAAGTGGTCTCCTGTCTGTGTACGTCACTCAAAAATGTCCCGCCTTTTGTTAGAAATTCATAGGGAAAGACAGGAGCAGCACTCTGTCAGGACCCAAAAAAAAGACATTTTTCTTAAGTGCTTTTTAAAAATAAACAGTCGAAACAGCCATTAAGTACACATTATTTCCGTTTCAGCGATCGAGCACAGCATTAAAAGCACTGAAGTGACATGAATAACATTTTGTTCATCTCAGCGATTGAAGACAGTTTGTTGTAAGCAAAAAAATAAAATAAAAATAAGGAGCAGCTTTGAAAAGGGCTGGTTTGTAATGGCAGAGCTCTGCGGCGTCAAAATAGGTTCTAAAGCTCTGAGAACCAATAAACAGAGTCCAATACAAACAAATGTCATTTTGTAATTGAGAAAATTGAGTTATAAAAACAGGTTTGTAAACAGAATATTTCTGCATGTAATCATCAACTTTGAGTGTAATATTCTTGAAAATGTTTTCGCTCTCATTCCGTCTTTTCTACGTCTCGCTTTCGCCTCCTGAAGTTTCTCGCTTTGACTTTTGACGGGGGGAGAGATCTAGACAGTCATTGGCTGTTTAAGTTAAGCCCCGCCCACCCAGCTGATTCTGCACACCCCGCTACATCAGCGGGAGCGCGGCAATCTGACCCTGACTGGAAAAAGACCGACCGGCAAACACTGGTAAGACATATCAAATATTTCTTAATGATTATGTTTTTTAGTAACGCACAGTTCCTCATAGAGGCTTACAGTCATTTTGCAATCAGGGTTAGGGTGTGCGGAATCTGCTGGGTGGGTGGGGCTTAAGTTTAGCAGCCAATGACTATCTACATCCCGACACCGTCCAAAGTCAAAAGCGAGAAAGTTCTGGAGGCGAAACCGAGAAAACGTGGAATGAAAACAAAAACGGATTCTTCAAGGAAATATTGTTTACAAACCTGTTTCTATAACTCTCAATATTAATGACAGTTTTCTCAATTATAAATTGACATGTATTGGTTATGGACCTATTTTGACGCCATAGAGCTCCTCCAAAACAGCGGGTCTTGCGGGGTGTTCCTACGATGCAGTGGTTAGCACCTACAAATAATGGTCCAAGTAAGCTCATTGGTGTGAGCTGGGAGCGAAGGCTAGCTCTGAGCCCACAGAAGAGCTGTAGCACACATGGCTTAAAGAGTTCATGTTGGCTCTGATGGCTGTGTGTCAGATCGCTGCAGACGGGTCGGAGTGTCCATGCCGTTCCAAGTCTACATTGGACGCCTGAGCAATGGGAGAAGGTGGATTGGTCACAGTTTCTTTTGGATCATATGGATGGCCAGGTGCATGTGCGTTGTTTACCTGGGGAGGAGATTAGCAGGAGAATGGGACTTGAAGGTTTTTGGTGCCAGATACAACAGGGCACCATCGGTGGTCTTACATAACCACAGCCTCAACAGGTTTTGGTTTTTTTGCGCAACATGGGGAACCTACACCATATGAGACAGGTCATAGTTGATTGGTGTACATTGAACAGCCTCTATTTTACATTTAATCCTGTTTTTTGTTTGTTTTATTTCACCATTCTTACTTACTCCTTTATACAAATGGTTGGGGTTTCTCCTTAAAAATAAATATTGCTACTTAATGGCTGTTTGCAGGAAGCGTGAAAGATTGGCTTATAATAATTACATCTAAAATACAATTATACGGTATAATACATAGGAGACTTGTGTTTGTGTGTGTGTGTGTGACCTCATGTTGAACTGACACTGTGTTTTACACTGGGCTCCTAACGTATGTGTCTCTTGTCCTGCCTTGTCTCTCTCTCTGTGTGTGTGTGTGTGTGTGTGTGTGTGTGTGTGTGTGTGTGTGTGTGTGTGTGTGTGTGTGTGTGTGTGTGTGTGTGTGTGTGTGTGTGTGTGTGTGTGTGTGTGTGTGTGTGTGTGTGTGTGTGTGTGTGTGTGTGTGTGTGTTTGTGTGTGTGTGTGTGACCTCATGTTGAACTGACACTGTGTTTTACACTGGGCTCCTAACGTATGTGTCTCTTGTCCTGCCTTGTCTCTCTCTCTGTGTGTGTGTGTGTGTGTGTGTGTGTGTGTGTGTGTGTGTGTGTGTGTGTGTGTGTGTGTGTGTGTGAGTGATGTCCGAACTCACTACAGTAGGAGAAAAGAAAGGGGTAACTATGAGCCTGTGCACAGGTAAACGACCAGAAAGACCCTGTGGTACTGTGTTGATTCCCATCAGCTAGTTCTCAATTACTAACCCCAAACCTGATGTTTATATTGTGACTTCTCTTGATCATGTGACATTAGCTAGTAGCCTATTATGAAGTCCGTAGATGGTGACGGTGACTTCCCTCCAAACCCATAATGCTTTATTGTTTGGAGTTCAGAATAAGAGCCTGTCTCCATTGTCTTCTCCATCATTGCCCTGATTGGCCAAATCAGAATAAATCACATTATCCATGTGCTTCACTGAAGGATTGCGCTAGCTGTACAAATGTTTCAGATACTTCCGCGAGTGCCAGCGATTCTCCTGTCTACCTTCTTCTCTAACATTAATTTGACGTTGAGAAATGTTAACGTAGCAGATTTCTGAAAGATCGTTCCCCTTTGTCCAAAAATAGTTGAACAGCAGGGGTGTGTTTGGTGTCTAAGGTTGGCTTTTTAGTTTCACACTAGAGCTGAAAGACTAATGTAGCCAGCAAATAATTGGAAGCTTGTCAAAATAAACTACATTTAATAACAAGTAGAAAATAACAGCAAGTCTCGCTAAAATGCGGCGTAATCACTGTGATGTTGTGGGCTGGTGGGCAACGAAACACTATTGTTTTCACCCTCTCTGGGTCGGTACCATGGTCCTCAGTCTCCCCTCCATCCCTCAGAACGACCATGGCTTTAGGGCAATTATTCAATATCAGTATATATTGCAATATATAACAATTATATGATTTTGCCATTCGTATCAATATCGGAATTCTATCGTATCGACCGAAAATTAGAAATATATCGTGATATACGTTTTGGCCGTATCGTCCAGCCCTGGATGGCCTCTTAGCCTACAGAACCGGGCAGTTAGTGATCTCCTCCAAACATATCGAGCTGTTCAGTGACAACATTTTTGGTGCAGTTCGAAAAGAATTGGTGGTTGGCCTTTTGATTCCGCCTTTGGTGAATTTAAAGTCTTACTACTTACGACGTCTATACGTAGGGAATAACATCGCCTCTGGGTGTTTGTGTACAGAAATGACTCAGTTATGAACCATTGTTGACATGTTGGACTACAGTTTCCTTTCATTTGATAGCCTCCGTCCCTCCACATTAGAGAAAGCACAGCATGCGTGAAGCTTCCTGACCTGTGACACAGTGCTGACTCCCAGAGCAGAGCTGAATGCGCTCCTGCTAGTGTAATGAGGCTGTCAGTCAGCGAGACGCCCGGTACACTGCTCTTCATTTGGTCGATAAAAGCTAGAGTGTCAGAATGACAGTCTGTGTGTGTCTGTGTCCCTCCGTCTGTTTGTTCATCTGTGTGTCTGTCCATATTTCCTTTTAAAAAAGAAGACCTGAAATGTTGACTGAGGAGACTGGAACAGGGCGCTTTAATAAATAAAGGAAATCTCATATACACTCTGTTCCTCCACTGTGTAAATACTTAATTGAGCTCTCATCTTAACTCAGTTTGACCCAGATATGCTTCAGAACATTGTCTCAGACTCAGAGCATTAAAACATTCAACAGTCTCCTCGGTGCATTCCAGAACTCTGAAACAACCTAAAAAGAGCCAGCGTTCTCCGTTAATCTCACCACTCTCTGTCGCTTATTGATTATTGACCGGCAAAATATACTTTCTTCCTTTCCTTCCTCTCATTTCCCTTCCCTTTCTTTTTTTCATTTCCTCTGTTTAAATCACCCTCTTTCTTTTTCCATCACTGTTTTTCATTTATTTTGTGTTTTTTCTTTCATTCTCGCTCCTCCTCCTTCTTCTTCTCTCTATCCCCCTCCTATAGTGTGGCTTCTGCACTGCATTCAGAGACTCCAGATCGTTACGAGCGTCTCACCTCCGTCTCCAGCTCGGTGGATTTTGAACAACGAGACAACGTAAGATATCGACTCCTCTGCATCGATGTTTAAATAAAAAAAAAAGCTCTACTGTCCCCATCTGTAGACGTGGAGTGTGTGTAATGTAACAGGATGTGACAAGGTTCCTCTTCAAGCGTGTTGAGTTGTGTAGTGGTTTCGTATTAAGGGCTGTTAATAAAAACATATGGATGCTTTCCTGTGTCTTGGAAGAAGTATGTATTAGCCATCGATACGTCACTGGTGGCATTATGTCATGAGAGTATTCTACAAGAACAGTATCACTCCCTAAACACTCACTTCTGCTAAATCATCGTCCTGAATCGAATCACCGAGTAACAAATCCAGAGCATGATTCTTTGTGCAGTGATCAGTTGATTGATAGATAGATATTTCAAGGTGTGCTCTTTTACTCCTGGTTCACAGATTTTCATCAGGTGAGCTGTTCTAGCTCAGCGCACACACTCTGTCGTTATTCCCTCTATCAATTGATTCCTTCAGGGTACAGTGGACACACTTGAGCTTTATATACGTTACAGCACTTCAGCTCCCAATATAAAACACACAGATGATGATCTGGCACTTTTCTGTGCTGCTGATGACCTTGAGAAAGGTCTTACATTTTCACCATTAAAACTGAATATGCACTTTCAGTCCCTGAGGCACAACCCAGCAGTTTCCTCTTTGCCTCAAAGTGCTGAGTAACCGTGGCACAGATCGGAAAATACTCAGCGTGGCTTTCCTATGAAAGGCAGTCTGGGGGCGGGGCCAATGACGACAGAGCGGCCTGTAGTGAGGTCACTAATCCTGCTTCTGCAGCAGGGCCTTAGGTGGTCAGCACAGGTCTCCTCTCATTTGGTCTCTTCCCGCAGGGGTTAATCCTGGCTCAGCAATCCCTTCTTCCTTTTACTCTCAGAGGCGACCGATACAGATTTGAATCTCCTCTTTTAATATTTCTCAACCGTTTCCCACCATCCCGATGATCACGAAATTAAAATGAAGGTTGAGATTATTCTTGTGGACCATTGTTTTTCCCAGAATTATTTATTTTGAATGTTGTAGGCTGTTTGTTTAGAGACCAATAAAAATGCTTCAAAATAACACTAACTTAAAACCTACATTGAGAATATTATTATTATTTATTTTATTTTTTTTCGTATTTTAAATTTTTGGTTATTTTTTGGAGGTGTTTGTTGTAGGTGTGTGTATGCATGTTTGTTTATGTGCGTGTTTCCAATGTACAGTTTACACATGCAGTCCTGTGGGTGTGTTCATAATTGATAATTTTAATCTGCTGTTCCTGCAGGGTTTCTGCTCTTGGCTGACAGCCATATTCAGAATAAAGTAAGTGGCTCTTTAATTCTAGCTGTTACTGCTGGAGTTGGTGGTGGTGGTGTTGAGGGTTGTTATTTCATTTAGCGGCATGTGTTTATTTCCTGGATGCTAATGCATAGATGATTTATTTATTTATTTATGGGAGCTTTTAATCACGCTTATTAACATTGACTTAGGCTTGTGTCTGGTGACTGTTAATGAACTTAACCGTTCTAACAGCTCCAAGTGACTGTCAAAACCTCCTCTTTAAAAAAGGCCATGTTCGTTTTATTGATTTTATTACTCTGTTTATTTCCACACATGGTCATTTGTGAATGTTTAAATATATTGAATTTTGTGAGATCCTACAGTAATATCATGTATTGCATGTATAAAATTAGATGGGACATCTTCAAATGCAGCCGTTCAGCTTTTTACTAAATTACTTATAGATTTGTGGTCAAATTAATGATAATGAGGGTCACAAGGGGGCGGCACGGTGGCGCAGCAGGTAGGTGTCGCAGTCACACAGCTCTAGGGACCTGGAGGTTGTGGGTTCGCTTCCCACTCCGGGTGACTGTCTGTGAGGAGTGTGGTGTCTTTTCCCTGTGTCTGCGTGGGTTTCCTCCGGGTGACTGGTGTGTTCTCCCTGTGTCTGCGAGGGTTTCCTCCGGGTGACTGTCTGTGAGGAGTGTGGTGTGTTCCCCCTGTGTCTGCGTGGGTTTCCTCCAGGTGCTCCAGTTTCCTCCCACAGTCCTGGTAGGTGGTAGGTGGATTGGCGACTCCAAAGTGTCCGTAGGTGTGAGTGATTGTGAGTGTGTGTGTTGCCCTGTGAAGGCCTGGCGCCCCCTCCAGGGTGTATTCCTGCCTTGCGCCCAATGATTCCAGGTAGGCTCTGGACCCACCGTGACCCTGAACTGGATAAGGGTTACAGATAATGAATAAGGATCACAAGAAATGGTCTCTCTACTCTTCGACATGCAGTTGCCTCTTTCAGTTGTCCTTCTGTGCCTCTCCCTGCAGTAGTCCCCCCTTAATGCACACTGTGGGAGCCACTGAGCAAGGTCATTCTGAGAGACATGACTATCTCTGTTACAGTTTATTGGAAGTGTTAGGGTCAGATTAACTCATTTGGTAAATGTAGTGAGTTATGTGTAGTAATTTGTGGCTGCATGTAGCTTATTATAAGGGAGAACTTTGACAGTGCCCTCTTGTATAAATGTGTGTGTGTGTGTGTGTAGGGATGAGGAGATCCGTGAGAAATGCGGAGAAGATGCTGTGCACTATCTCTCCTTCCAGCGGCACATCATCGGTCTGCTGGTGGTGGTGGGGGTGTTGTCGGTGGGCATCGTCCTGCCCGTGAACTTCTCTGGAGACCTGCTGGGTGAGTGTGAGGAGTGTGGGATTCAGCTCCCGAAAGAGAGGACTGGTATAGAACCAAGGATCTCATAATAGCGAGGAACTAATGAAGGCCTGGGATGAACATTCTTGACTAAAATAGAAAGAGGCCTCTGAGATTCTGCATCGTTTTGTAGTCAGCAGCAAAACGTGAATCTAAGTGTGAGTCAGGGGTGGGGCCTAGTGAATCCCCCACAAGGGGGCGTGATGTAACACTTTTCACCCTGTTTGCTTTCAATTGGAAGCTCCATTTTATCTTATATACCACATATCACTCTCTACCTCTCTATTTTAAAATAAAAGTGATACACTGAGTACAGTGCACTGCTAGGAGTAGGCGGTGTTAATTGCCGCCTCACTCTTTGTTTCCCCGTGTAAACACTATCAGTATGACGTCCTTCTTCTTAAGAATATTCTAGAATGGAGAAAATAAAAAAAAGCTAAAATGAGGCCTGGTAGAGGGGAGGAATAAAAGCCTCAAGCCTCTAATGAGCTGGTGTTAGCATCAGTGTTAGCTCTGGCAGTGTCTCTGCTCTGTGCTCTTCTGGCTGTGCTCCGTCCTCTAGTGCAGATAGCTGTGGATGATTATGAGCGAGGGCTTAGCCGCTCTGCTCTGTTTCAGTAATGGGATTGAACTCCGTCTGTGAGTGGGGTAATTGGGTGCCTGTCGCAGGCAACTAAAGAGAGAAGGGGAAAAGGGAGAGAGAGGGATGTAGACTGAAGCAAGACGGAAAGACTAGATGAACACGATGGGAACAAATGAAGGGAAAAGGAGCTATAGGACGGGGGGGAAAGGGAATGACTGATGGTTAAAGAGAAACCAAAGTGTCTGTCTCTAATGGTGTGGTCTGTGTGATGGTGTGTGTTATTTGAATTTCTCCTTCAGACCAAAAAGTCTCTCAAAAATGTGACTAAAGAAGTCTATTCAGAATATATTCATACAGCTCTCCATCGAGGTGACGCATCTCTAGAGCTCCTTCCGTCATCTCAAATGAAGAACAAACACAAAAATCATCACCCACCAACCCCCACAGCCTCATATACTTTAGTAAAAAATTGAGATCAGTGTAATGTGCCAGTTCAAAATATGCTTAGTTTTATCTACTGCCAATTTCTCTTTTTTTTCGTCTTCACGTCGTCTACAAATCCCTTACTGGTCTGTTTCCTGTTACCCTCCAATCTCACTGTTTGTCATTCTCTCTTTTGATGCAAATCCCTTGCAAATCGTTCATGTGTCCTCTTTACTGAATCTTTAAAACCTTTCATACAAAAATGACCTTTCTTTCCATCATCTTTCTTCAGAGAACAACGCATACAGCTTTGGGCGCACCACAATAGCAAACCTGAATTCAGGGTGAGGAGATTTTTCTCTTTTACATGCTCATCTTACATTAGAGGAGTGAAAAAACAAAGAAAAAACCCTTTGAGAAAGAGTTGTATTGTAAGGAGGGCTGTCATTATTACTCCTAGTGGCTGATATCGAGGTTGTTTTTACTCTGATGGGCCACCATTGTTCTTAAACAATATGTTTGTGTTTGTTGAAACCTTATTTAACGTGTACTTTTTTTGAAACAATATTAAAGATGTTCCTTTTCAGCCCCTTTTTTATTATTTGGCCTTAGATTCAGAAGATCAAAGTAGTTGATGTCTTTGTGATGAATAGTCCGGCCGCTGTTTGAGCCTCATCTCTTGCCGTCCCACAGGAATAACTTGTTGTGGCTGCACACGTCATTCGCCTTCATGTACCTTCTCCTGACTGTCTACAGCATGAGACGCCACACTTCTAAGATGCACTACAAAGAGGACGACCTGGTACTGTTAGAACCGTAACCTCAAAAGAACAGTTCTGGTGGAAAAATGACATAGAAAAACTATTTAATTCAGATTGCTATTTAGTTGTTTAGAGTCAGAATAAACCAGGGTCCCCACATGTGGAGGGTGGCAGTGTTTGAAATGGGTTTAATACAGAATCTCTGACACATCCAGGTCACCAGGTGACAGTCTTATGGCTCTTTAAACATTGAAAACAGAATCATTGGAGAAAACAAAACATGGCTCCTTTTGAAGAACCAGTTGCGTAAAGGAAATACTGATTTATTTATTTTTAAAAGGTTAGAAAACTCTGTAAACATTCTCGTTCCTGTTATTTAATGCTCAAGACAAGATCTATGTGGGCAAACAGCAGTGAAACCCCTACACATCTGCAGTTAATTCCCTGTATTGGTGAGAACAGAAACAGGTTCTGGGACAGAACCGTTATTATATGCACGATGTATTTCTAATTTTAACACTGCAGTATGAAAAGCCCATTGTGGCCTTCACGGAGTACCTTTTACGTCTCTCTGACGAAAGCTTTGCCCCAGACTGCTGCGTCTACATAGAGAGCATCTCATGAAATATGGATGAAGGAAGGCAGTCTATAGCACTGACCTACATTCCCCCGCCTGCTTCTCGTACCTCACATAGACAAACGTGCTGAACGGCGGGGATCAGGGAGCCGCACTCAGGACAGTGAAGTTAGGAAAAGAGTGCAGCAATGTTTTGGAAATGAAGGTAATTTAAAAGGTAATTTCGTTTGTCTTTTCCTCCTTAGGTTAAACGCACTTTATTCATTAACGGAATCTCTAAATATGCTGAGGAGATCCACATAAAGCAGCACTTTGAGTAAGTTTATGGACACCATTGACACACAAGACCTTTGTCTGTTTTCACCATTATGACCAGTCTCTGATATGTATGAGGTGTTGCTGTGTAATAAAGTATGATACACTACAATATCCATATTCTGCAGCAGTTGCATGTTTTTCTTTCATACTTCATTGTCAGTGTTATTACGTTTTGTTTTTGTTATTATGACAATTTGAATTGTTGTATACAAGACAACATCAGTGGAGGCCACCCCAGTCCCACAATCAAGTGCCCCAGGAATTTAGATTCCATTTGATTGTGCAAACGTACATAGTGTCCTTCCCAGTAAACATTTAGCCGTTGATTCAACGTTGAAATAACGTAATGACTGCCGTCTAAACAACGTTCTCTTAAGGTTGAAAATGAAAGTTGAAAAGACGTCCAAACACAGACATTGAAAAGACGACTATTAGACGTATTTTGGACGTCCATTGACGTTATTAATTGGTCCCGAAATAAATTACTTGTATAAAACGCATTTTGGACGTCCGCTGACGTTATCGATTGGTCACCACTTAACTAACTTATTAAGATGGATTTTGGACGTCCATTGACGTTTAAAATATCTCCTTGACGGACAGACTACTTTTAGACCTATTTTGAACGTCCAGGGACCTTCCTTGTTTACTGGGTTTTCTCTCTTGTGTTTAATGTCAATATAATTTAGAGATATCTACATCTGTAAAGGTGTAATGTATAGAGAATACCAGCAGTGTGGTCCGTCCCAGCGCCAGTCCGGCAGTGTGCTACCCCTCTGCACTTAAGGCTTTGCGGTTGTTGTTTGTCTGCAGCTTCCAGCAGATATTGGTCTCGTGTTTCACACCCACTTAAGCGAAAGAGGCATAAAATCCCGCCGCCTCAGTCTAACATAATTGTGTGAACAGAGAACCAGATTAGCGCCTTAAATTCCAGTCATGCAGCTGGTGTGGCAAAGCTTCGGTCGCTGAAAATAGGCGCAGCGACATGCTGCAAAGAGGCCGAAAATAGTGTCTGTTTCTACCCGCTTGTGAGCTTCAGCGCAGGATGATACTGGGATTTGTTACAGGTTTGTCCTGTTGAAGTAAAGTCTGAATTGACTAACGTTGAGGATAAACCATGTTAAAGCCACTAATGTGGTTTACTGTTAAAGAAATGAATGGTGTTTTTTTTAGGTTTGTAGATGGCGGTCTGTAAGGCCTTGGGGCGTGTTCAGACTAATAGTTTAATCCAATGTTCCACTCCAGTGTTTGTGTTGAGTGCTCTGAGTGCATGCTGCTCTGATGTCTGCTGTTTTTGCTACCACAGGCAGGCCTACGAGAACTGTGTGGTGCTAGAGGCCCGGATCTGCTACAACGTGGCCAAACTCATGGCCCTCAACGCTGAAAGGTATACGTTCTTTTTACCCCTGTGTTAAAGAATCGGAAAGATTAAGACTTCCAGCCTTTTCTTGTGCTTTATTTTGTGAATGACTTGGACATTGTGCCATTTTTTCCTCTCTATGGAGGAAGCATATGTTGTATTTGTTTTTGACCTTCTATAGAGAGGTCTATTAATGGCAGTATGGGGTGCACAGGCCAAATAGCAATTCGCCAGAAAACATTTTCAGTGCGTCAAAATCTGCCCAGCTGACCACTGAGGATTGAGATATTGATTTCTAAACAGTGCCCACTGAATAATGTATTTGAGAGATGGTATGACGGTGTGTAAAATATTTTATACCGTGACAGGGTGTATGTGAGAGATGTCAAGTTTAAAAAGTGCCCTTAACAGACTCTCAAGTGTGTGTGTTTGTCTGTGTGTGTGTATGCAATCAATAGGAAGAAGACTGAGCGCAGTAAGAAGTTTTTCACCGATCTAATGGCGAAGGAACATGTGCCCACTATGATCAACCCCAAACCATGTGGTCACCTCTGCTGCTGTGCCATCAAAGGCTGTGAGGAGGTCAGGACTGACTTTCTGTCTACTGTACTTTGAACGTTAACTTTTTTAGAATTAGCTGAACCCAGGAAATCTTTCTCTGAGCCAGTTTCTCTTAAAAGGATGATGAGAATGTATTTTCATTGCTAGGAACTGGTGGTTGTTTGGAAAAGCTTAAGTTTCCCATTCAAACAAATGAGCACTCTTTGTTTAGAGATGTTGTATAACGTTAAGTGTCTGACATTAACTCCATTACTGACTTTGTGTCCTATCTGTTTTAACAGCATGACACTCTGATGCCTCACAAAGTTTATTTCAAATTAACACCTGCCGCTGAAAGTGTAATTCAGTGATAGCAGCCAGGTGAACAATTTGCAGTTGTCATAAATAACCATACCAATGAATAATGTATTTTTTAGTGGCAGGCACGTAACTGTGTCTACTTTTACCACTTTTAAAAGCACCTGAAACTACAGATACTGGACGCCTGTGCTAGTTGGAGAAGAGGGTTGCATTGACAATCCAACACAATGGGCAGCACTTTGAACACATTTTATAAGTGGTCAGAAACTTGTAAATAACTCACAAAAGAATAAAGTTACGTTAAAACCAAGCACACCATTGTGTTTCTTGTGAAATTCACGATACGTTTGATGTGTCACATGACCCTCTTCCCTTTGGGGGAAAAAACAACAGTTGGATCCAAGATGGCCGACTTCAAAATGGCCGCCATGGTCACCAAACATCTTGAAAAGTTTCCCCCCTCCCATATACTAATGTGCCACAAACAGGAAGTTAATATCACCAACCATTCCCATTTTATTAAGGAGTATCCGTATAAATTTCTCACACTGTATTTATAAATCATTACGCAGTACTAGAGTAGCTACATAGATATCACTAGATTCAAGAACAGATTCAGTTGAAAGTAATAAAACGCTTTTGAGAAATATGTACAAGGTATTAATTGTACACCGCATGATTATAGCATCACAGCAGTGAAGAGCAAGCTGTAGGACCCTATGCAGAATGTCTTGAGGATGTCTTTTTGTGTCTCTGTTCCAGGAGGAAGCAGTGAA
Source organism: Hoplias malabaricus (assembly GCF_029633855.1). Taxonomy (NCBI): domain Eukaryota; kingdom Metazoa; phylum Chordata; class Actinopteri; order Characiformes; family Erythrinidae; genus Hoplias; species Hoplias malabaricus. The sequence continues at coordinate 3,513,095 of NC_089815.1, read as the reverse complement.
CTACTACACAAAGCTAGAGGCCAAACTGAAGGAGGAGTACAGGAAGGAGAAAGAGAAGGTCAACACCAAACCCCTGGGCATGGCTTTCGTCACCTTCCAAAACGAGGCCATGACTGCAATGTAAATGACTGCTTCGTTTATGCAAGTGGGGTTTTTCCACCCCAGATTAAGACAAATCTGAAATACTGATAACAGTTTAAACCTAAATAGAGATGTTGCCTCTAACTTCTTGTTTCCCCTGCCCTTTTTTTGTGTGTGTGTAGAATTCTGAAGGACTTTAACGCATGTCAGTGTCAGGGTTGTAAGTGTCGACAGGAGCCGCGCTCTTCTCAGTTCAGTGAGAGCCTCCATGTTTACAACTGGACTGTTACCTACGCCCCGGACCCCCAGAATGTGCGCTGGTGAGATTCCAGCTTTAGTTGAGTCTACATGCTAACTAGGTTTTAGCATTAGCATTCTCATACACACACACACACACACACACACATAGTTTAAATTATAAATAAAAGAGCCTGGTCACTGCTGGGTAAAACAAAAAAGAGCCACACAATAGAAAATCTTAGTCATACTTCTATGTTCAGCAGGCCTCTGGGCTGTTATCCTCCTAAACACACAGACACAGTGAAAGTGAAGGTGAAAGCACTGAGTGGTGTGTGAAGTTCATTACTCAGCTCCAGCCTCTTGGCTTTGGGCAGCTGCTGCTCCTCTGACTTCTGCTTCTGGAGCTCCTAGACATGACTGACCACAGCACAGCAACAGAATCTCAGCCAAATGGACATTGTGTGGGTGCATGTGTGTTGGGTTTATGTATGGCTGCTAACCAGCAATGTGCAGTAACTACTGACAGTTTCTGAAGTACGTGTATTTTGTGTTGTTATTATTATTAATTTGCAGTTTTTTACATAAGTATACTAGTGAGGACGATCATCTAGATTCATATTTTATCATTAGTTTCCTTTGCCTGCGCTCTGAAGTCCTGATTAGGAGATTAATTTTAGACAGATGAAGTTTAATGGATTGTATGTCATTAGTTAATTTTTCCTGCTCAGATTTTGAAGTGTTTTCTGGGTCTTGTTTCATCAGGGAGCACTTATCTCTGGGAGGCGTTAGCTGGTGGCTCCGCTGCTTAATCATCAACTGCATCCTCTTCCTCCTGCTCTTTTTCCTGACGACCCCTGCCATCATTATTTCAACCATGGACAAGTTTAACGTCACCAAGCCAGTCGAGTACCTCAATGTAAGCTTGACTTTAGCTGATCATGTGAAGTTCAAGATTTGTTCAGCTTACTTTTTCCTCGTTGTAGACGGAACAAAATGCACTCCATTTCAAATGAGATCTGACTGGAATCTGAGCCGTCAGACAAATAATATGGCTTTTTTTTTTTTTTTATTTGGCCATATAATACGTGACAGAATCATGATAGACTTAGGGCGGCACGGTGGTGCAGTAGGTAGAGTCGCAGTCACACAGCTCCAGGGACCTGGTGGTTGTGGGTTCTAGTCCTGCTCCGGGTGACTGTCAGTGAGGAGTGTGGTGTGTTCTCTCTGTGTCTGCGTGGGTTTCCTCCGGGTGACTGTCAGAGAGAACACACCACACTTCTCACAGACAGTCACCTGGAGGAAACCCACGCAGACACAGGGAGAACACACCACACTCCTCACAGACAGTCACCCGGAGGAAACCCACGCAGACACAGAGAGAACACACCACACTTCTCACAGTGTCTGCGTGGGTTTCCTCCGGGTGACTGTCTGTGAGGAGTGTGGTGTGTTCTCCCTGTGTCTGCGTGGGTTTCCTCCAGGTGACTGTCTGTGAGGAGTGTGGTGTGTTCTCCCTGTGTCTGCATGGGTTTCCTCCGGGTGCTCCGGTTTCCTCCCACGGCCCAAAAACACACGTTGGTAGGTGGATTGGCGACCCGTGTCCATGTGTATGTGTATCGCCCTGCGAAGGACTAGTGCCCCCTCCAGGGTGTGCTCTCGCTTTGCGCCCAGTGATTCTGGGTAGGCTCTGAACCCACCGTGACCTTGAACTGGATAAGTGGTTGCAGACAGTCAATGATAGATGTAAACGAGTGCCTGCAGCTCGTCCTTCTGACCGAAAAGTGGAATGCACGTGGGCTGATTGTATGTTTTGGAAAAAGCTTTTTCTCCTCCGACTAGGATTTGCTGCTTTGACCTTGGTTTAAGTGAGAGATGATAGCCCACTGGGGTCCTACTTGTGAGTCATCAGACCCTTCACTCTGCACTGTTTCACAGCTGGACCCAAAGTACTTAACTGTCAAAATTGGACACGTCAAGATTGGCCACCAGCGGGGGAGCTTAAGAAGTGTCAGGGCTGTGGACTACCCACTGATTGGTCCCAGAAATGTCTTTCACTGGAAATCAATGGGAATCCTATGTTGTAGCCCACTATAATTTGTGCTTGGAGAAAACCAGTCCATGAATTTCTGTAGGTTGCAAAGGCTTTATACTGTGTTTGGATGGGTTTTGTTTTGTTTTATATACAACAGGGAACAACAAAAGAACACTGCGTCCTTATATTCACTTGTAAAATCAGGTGTTTATAGTCATCAACAAAATATTTGATTTATTGTCCCACACACTCACATATGACTGTAATATTGTCTGAACAAGAGAGATTTAAATAAAACACAGCTGGCAGTGCTCTGATATCCAGAATCTTTATTCGCGAATGAACAGCAGGATCAAATATCGGACAAAACAATAAATCTGATGTGATTCTGTGAGAAATCTGACCTGAAATATCACAGAATGTCTTGGAATTAATGGCATATATATAATGCCCAGCTTATTCTTTTCTCACTCTATTTTTCAGAACCCTATCATCACCCAGTTCTTCCCCACTCTCCTGCTGTGGGCCTTCTCTGCTCTGTTGCCAACAATCGTCTACTACTCTGCCTTCTTCGAAGCCCACTGGACCAGGTACAGCGACAGCCCCACCAACCCACACTACAACTCTTTGCTGACTCTAACACTTCTGAAAAACAGTTCGCTATATTCAGTGCTAGGGCAGCAGGGGAGGGGTTAATCAGCTAAACCCAATGACTCATAATATGATATTAACCCTAATATGGTCATCATACTTCATAAGCCTGTTATCGTAGCATTATGCTGATTACAAATTCAAATATCAGGGTGATGCAGTAGGTAGAGTCGCAGTCACACAGCTCCAGGGACCTGGTGGTTGTGGGTTCTAGTCCCGCTCCGGGTGACTGTCTGTGAGGAGTGTAGTGTGTTCTCCCTGTGTCTGCGTGGGTTTCCTCCGGGTGACTGTCTGTGAGGAGTGTAGTGTGTTCTCCCTGTGTCTGCGTGGGTTTCCTCCGGGTGACTGTCTGTGAGGAGTGTGGTGTGTTCTCTCTGTGTCTGCGTGGGTTTCCTCCGGGTGACTATCTGTGAGGAGTGTGGTGTGTTCTCTCTGTGTCTGCGTGGGTTTCCTCCGGGTGACTGTCTGTGAGGAGTGTGGTGTGTTCTCCCTGAGTCTGCGTGGGTTTCCTCCGGGTGACTGTCTGTGAGGAGTGTGGTGTGTTCTCCCTGTGTCTGCGTGGGTTTCCTCCGGGTGACTGTCAGTGAGGAGCGTGGTGTGTTCTCCCTGTGTCCGTGTGGGTTTCCTCCGGGGGACTGTCTGTGAGGAGTGTGGTGTGTTCTTCCCGTGTGTGCGTGGGTTTCCTCCGGAGGAGTGTAGTGTGTTCTCCCTGTCTCTGCGTGGGTTTCCTCCGGGTGACTGTGAGGAGTGTAGTGTGTTCTCTCTGTGTCTGCATGGGTTTCCTCCAGGTGCTCCAGTTTCCTCCCACAAAAACACATGTTGGTAGGTGAATTGGCGACTCAAAATGTCCGTAGGCGTGAATGTGCGCCCCCTCCAGGGTTTGTTCCCAACCTTGCTCCCAGTGATTCCAGGTAGGCTCCGGACCCACCGTGACCATGAACTGGATAAGCGCTTACAGACAATGAATGAATTGAGAGATAGTCACTGGATCACTATTGGATCACAAATTCAATGCAGTTGGGGACTTTATACCCCTCCAGTTAATGCTCGGCCCTTGAGCTCATGTGCCTTTGCTTCTTCTTTTTATGCTTCTCTGTGGAGGATATTAAGGGGTATCTCCTAATTTTTTAATATAATGTGTATGACAGGTGTCAGAATGCAGATTCTTACAGACATTTCTGTGGCCTGCTGTAGCTCACAGAGTTGCGGCCCTAATCCTCCTCTTCCCTGGTGCCTCCTGAACCAGGCTCAGAGCTGAGCACTGTTAGAGCTTGAATGAGGCATGCTGGGATTTAGTGAAGCTCTGTTGCCGTCACAAAGAATTTAGGGCTTCTGCAAAAGATACTCGTAATGAAGTTTGGCTCGTGTGATGCATGTCTGCCCATCTGCTTGTCTTTCTGTCCCAGGTCGGGCGAAAACAGGACCACCATGCACAAA